>NW_009190670.1:0-9877 GCF_000690835.1 Fulmarus glacialis
CTGCACATGCCTTGTGAGCGCCCTCAAGAATTTGTTTAAACCAAGCCAACTATGCAATATATGACTTAAATAATATGCCACCAGTCCAAATTATTGATTTCTTTTTTAAATGAGTGAGAATATATACCTGAGTTCACAGCTGAGAACTGGCTTTATGAAAAAAAAAAAAAAAATCCTGCTTTCAGTTCAGAAATGATGCAGGATTTTTCAAGTAGACATGATGCAAAATCAGAATAGCAGCAAATGCCGCATTGTACGATGTGCACCAAGAGGAAGATCCCAAAGACAAAAACTTGCTTTATGAGTTATTCATAAGAGGGAGAAATTATGAAATCACATTATTTTTAATGTTAAAGTGCTGGAGAATTTTAAACAATATACCTTGAGTGTCGTTTTACATTGTATATGAAAGGGTACTGCTTATAACAGAAGCTACTGCAGGAAAATTTCCCCTGACTTTGAGGGAGGCAAATCAGCACAGAATATGGCCCACAATCTGTCTGCCTAACTGTCTGCCACCGAGACTATTCATTTAAATCTTTTTCTGCCTTAATACAGCTGAGGTTTCTCTTTTACCTTCAAATTGTCCTAGAAACTTTAATCATTGCACAGATTACAATAACCATTTCAAATTAATGTTGTAATTCAGTGCATACAGGTTTTCAGAAAACATTATCACCCCTACTGAAATGAAAACTGCACAGCCTTAAGTGTAATGTTGCTATCATTTTGCTGTAATTAACAGCTGAAGGTCTGACTTAAATTTACAAAGACATAGGTCAAGTTAATTGTCTTGTTGCTTAGCAAAAGAGAAGGAGAACTAAGTAGGGTTACTGGAGCTGCAGCTACCTATGGTCAATAAAGATTTTTAAATACTGGTTTCTTGAGACCAATACAGCTTCGAAAATATGATTTCCCACAGCCTGCAGAGTTCCAGGAGCAATGACTTGCTTCCATAAGGTCTGCAGATGAACAATGAAGTTGCTGCAATTATGTCCAAAGGCTTGTAAAAGGGCAACACAAAAAACTCAGTAGGCTGAAGATTTACAGCCTGGACCTCCTTCGCTTGCTCAGAACACGGTGCATAAATACCAGACGAGCTTTTTTTCCAAAAAAAATTCCACATGTTTTAAGATATAAGCTTATTTTCTAAAGGGAACAAAGAGCCAATCCCTAAATGGAGTATTATGAGCAGACACCCAGTTAGTTTTAAGGATTTGGCTCCTAAGTCTTGTTGATGTGGGTATTTTACTGCTTATACTTGTTCAGCTGTGTCTCAATAAGGGAGTGATTTCTTAATTTTTTTTTTTTTTTTTTTTTTTTTTAAGGCTAGACAAACCCCTTTTCCACTCAGGCAGGAACAAGGATGTCAGTGTCACTGTCCTGGTCTGAATTCACAGTGGTAACTTGAAGGGGTTAATTATCTTTTGTGAGCAGGTCCATGGGAATTTGGAATTTAAGTCCATGTGTCAGTGGAATTTAGGTTGCTTGAAGACAGATTTTTAAAAGTAGGAGCCTGTCTACATCTGTTGGCAAATGCTCAATCTTAAAAATCAAGTTTACTAATCAATGTGAGGAAGGGTGGCTATATCAGTCTGCAATTTGTTAGTCATGCAAAAATGTTGTATAGAGAAAAAGATTAGAGACATGCTAATTAATACCCTAGTTTTGCACTGATCATCTTGGCTTATGCAAAAAGCAGGTAAGTACTTATAAAGAAGCCAACTAAAGCTATAAAACTCATAACCCTACCAATGGAGCTATTTCTCCAACAGATCGTAAAAGAAAAAGAAAGGGTGTTGCTGCTATTTCAGCCTTGAAAGCTGCAGAGGTGCCCGAGGAGCCAGGTGGAAGACAAAAGTCTGGAAACAGATGGGGGCTTGTGTCCTTCTGATTCCAGCCCAGGTGTTGTGAGAGCTGAGCTACAAATGGGTTTTTGGCCCACTGCTAGCCTCTTCGAGGAAAGGAATATCTAAATTACGTGTAAACTAAAGCTGAATGAAATCCAGCAGTGTTAGCTGGATCTGTTTTCTGAAGAAAAATTATCTACCTATCACAGACCTCTGCCTTAGGATGAGAAGCAAGGTGCTTATTTCTCTACATCAGCTGTTGAGAGTCCAGATAACCACCTTGCAAGGTGCCAAATTTTTGGAGAGCTGCAACTGCTCGAGAATAAATCTGATCCCCTGAGCCTCCCCGGCCTACCCTTTAATCTTCACTGTCATTTGTAGCCTTAGCACAGCCATACAGAGTGAATAATCCTGTTACTTGAGGGGGATCCCATATATTCAGGAGGACCATTTTGTTATAATTTCCTTCTCCTGTTTCTAATTTTCGTAATGTTTCTGGAATATACACTGGTGATGTGGTTTTATGTTCCTTTGCCCTACCAGAAACTGGCTGCAAACAGATTTATCTCACTGTAATATATCCAAATAAATTAGCATCCAAAAGAACTGCAGCCTAGAGGAAAATTGGTATTGCTGCAGAAGACGATTATTTGGTTTAAGACGGATAAAGATTCTGCAGGGATTTGATACTAGCTTAAAATTTGCAGGGGCGTTATAGCTATAAATCAGGAGGAAAGTAAAAAGCCTCAGATGGTCCAATTTGCTAACAATTTTTCCTCCACATTTATTTTTAAAAATATATCTAATAGCAAAAAAGGTTTGTTACTGTTGGATTTGTTTGTACTGTGATAGCATCTCAAATACTGCTGGAAGCTTTACAAACTCAGTATAAGTTTCAGTCCCACTCTGAAAAGCGTAGGTTATATCCCCTTCACGCATCTCAGAAGAGTGTTGCATAAGAAAGAAATCTCATTAAAGGACCAGATATTGCTATCCTGACTTTGAGCAAATACTGGAATCTGGGTCCTAGTCCAGGTTTTGGAAAAGCAATTAATTATTGCAGGTGCTTCAGGTATTAGGTGCTCAGCTAGAGACACCTTGAAGAAGGCTGAATTTCAGAATGTGCTATGTTCTGAATATAATTAGTGGCTTTCAAAATCTTGGCTTTCCTGGTGCTCTCTGATGAGGACTGAATCTTAAATTCCCATGGATGGATTTATTTTATCAACCGTTTGGATTTATTTATTTGTTGGACTGCTATTGTACGGGTTGGGTTTTTATAGAGACCAGGACTGAAAGGTCGTTCCTAAAAGGCTATATTATATGTTTTGTTTTAAGCATTTATTCTATCGAATAGTAATATTTTCAACATCAAAACATAGATCTTTTTGGTTAAAATGAAAGCTGAAATGCAAATGTCACTCTGATCCCTTGATAGGGGTTTGAGTGTGTTCACTTTCCCTTTAAACCATCTATTTTCCAGTCAAAAAAACCCATCTCTGACAGGTCTGTGATCTGTTCCAGCAGGGTAGAGCTGTATAATTCCCATGTTGGCATCAGAATTGTATTTCTCCTACAGAATTAACCACTCAATCATCAAATAATGCACAGCTACACAATATATTTGTTTGACTACTGGCATTTTTTATACACATCCCTTTTATTTCAGATAGCCTAATTATGCTCTGCTGTACCCTTTCAAGATATACAGTATGATTTTATTCTCTTAAGCACAGTGCTCTGGAAAAAAGTCTGACCCAAGATTTATGAAAATCTCACCATAATTTTGAAAGACTTATAACTGCCTACATTTTGTCCTGATATTAAGCTTACCTTCTTGTATCGTTAGTCATAATTTCCTGACAGTAAGAAAGAGGAATCCACTTGGGAATTTATATAAAATTAACTTGGATTTTTAAGTCTAAAATTAACTTCTCAGACTGATTTCTCTGTCCCTCGCACCCTTCAAATAGAATGCACATAAAGATGTAATATCTGTACATAAAATTGACAATTTATGCAACTGTTATGTGTATGTCAAAAACAATGGAAAAAAGATGAGACTAACTTTTTCTCAGGCTCTTTCTAAATATCTCTTTGCTGCAGAATGTCACTTGGTTGTAGTGTGGGTCCTAGTTGCCGTTTGTGTGTCTTGCTCTACATAGTGTCAGCCAGCAACAATTCAGACCTTAAAGAAAATTTTATTTTCTCCCTTAGTTTGCTCTCTTTCAATTTTTCTATCATCAGCAGCACATTGCGCATGGAGTGGTTGTGGCAAAATGTCATAACTGGAAACAGTGGAATATCAAAGCTCTCGCCAAAGAGATGTGGAATTTTGTAGGGACTCGGGCTGGGAGTGTGTGCTCCCACAGGATTGTACTTGTCTGGATTTCTTCTCTTGGTGCTCCTGATCCCTCAGGGATCTGTGCTTTGTTTCTGCTTTAGCACTAGTGTTATCCGCCTAACTATCAGATGTTTCCTTAAGGATCTCAGCCAATCTGGGGTAGTAGGGCAAATTTACAGATCTTTAATGATTTATTTTCAAAAAATGTTGCTTGAAACTCAGCTGGGATGGTTACCACCTTGGGTGTCAAGCTGGGACCATGTCGGAGAAGACAAGTTCTACCAAAGGGAGGTTCTGGCTCATTTCCAGGTGTAGGTTTCTGTGAGACTGTGAAGTCTGTCCGTACCGCGACCAGCAGTAAAAATCTACCTTGTGTGGATACAGGCATCTCCCTTGGGTAGCAGCGTAGTCATGGCAACGTGGAGCTCAGTCTCTTCTGCCCACCGAGCATCTATCTGTCTTCTGCTTTCAGCTCCCTTGGGGTGAGATCACCTGAAAGTTAAAAAGCCCCTTTGTCTGTATTCTTTATTTAGATTATTTGACTTTACAGCAAGTATTGTCTCAAACATTCCTTTGCTGGATTTCTTCTGTGTTTCTGTGCCTCTATAGTAGTGATGAGCTGACCATGTGCAACCCCACAGAGCGCGTACAGGACTGCTCCCATCTAACTTTGTGTGACACATCATTCTGAAGGCCACTTACTCTGGAATCCTCTCCTGCCACACTGTGAGACAGACATTTCCAGCACACACTGGAGCTCTTCAATGTTGAATTACCACCTGAAAGTGCCTTTTCCTCCCAGCTGAGTAGATATCAAGCTCTGTATTAGATTGTCCTTGTCTTATACTTGCTAGTTGGAATGAGTCTGCCAGTCATTGCAGGATAAGAGTATTCCTCCTTTCACCGAACAGATGATTGTCGCCTTCTGGTAGATACTTGTGACACTTTAGCCCTCAGTACACAAGATGGTGATGAGAAAAGAGACCCCAACCCTGCCTTGAAAGCCTCTGAATCCTTTCAAGTTTTCTCAGTATTGACAATTACCTATATTCAAAAAGTCATGATCCATGCCTCAAAAATCAGTGCTGAACTCTGTCACATGAATACACCCCTGTTCTCAAAACTAGCAAAGGAAGAGAAGTACCTCTTCTTTTGTAGGCATCTCCATGTTATTCAGGTTGTGGGATGGTCTCCACCAATTACAGAGGGATCCTACCTTCGGGGATCCTTGTGAAGATGAGTGGCTGAATCTAGGGCTGTCTCTATCAGCCTGACAACATTTTAGGATCTAGCTGCTACCCTGCAGTGTTGCAGCCCTGGAAATGTGGAGAAGGTCACTCTTCACCTAAGTCTGTCTCTACTTTTTTGTTTCATCTGTTCTTCCCACTCTGTACCCTGGCTCTTCCTGCTTTTTATCTAGATTTCCTTTTATTCCCTTTTTACTGCAGGACTCAGCCTTTCTGTTGGCTGCACTCAGGGGAAAATCCTTATGATGACATAGTCAAAGAGTTTTTACACTCTACAACATAAAGGGCAATGTCTGGGAAGGGCAGAGTGATGCAGCACAGATTCTGGATGTCAGATAACATTATCAAAGGGTAAAGTTTAACATAATTCTTAGCATGTGTTTTATCTTTCAAAGGAAGCTTTGCCCTACACTTCATTCTGTGTCTCAGACGGGGACCAACCAGAGGTATTTGTGCTTTCAATGTTCTTATTTAATGAATCCTTGCTACTTTCTCTTTTCATTCCACTCTAGCCCCCACTTTTATCACCATCTAGTCTCAAAAAGTAGAGGGAAAACTGTTGCTTAACACTTGAGAACTGTTGCCCTCTTTTCCCCTCATTTGTAGGTAGTTACATATTAAATCCTACATTCATTAAGATTAGGATTTTAAAATATGCAGACCTAATTGCACTTTCTTTCATAGGTAAGTGTCCAAGTCAGTGCATTTTAGCAATGATGAGCCCCTGTGAGTTTAGATCAAGTCCGTTAGTTATCTTTGTCATTAGAACCCATTGTTTTGGGTGTTTTTAATCTTGGAATGCATTTTACATAAGCAATTATGACCCAAGGCCAAACTTTTCAACAGTGATGCACAAAGCTAGGCACCCATTCCTATATTTAGCACACAGTTAAAATGATCTAGTTTTCAGAGGTGTTGAACACCCTTAAATTGCAGTGCTGTTTCTGGGATCTCCATATGCTCATTACAACCAAAATTCATGCAATATTTAGATAGATGGACTAAGGTACCTCCTTTCTGTTGCCTAAATCCGTACCTAAACACTCCTTTGAAATAATTTCTCTTTATTTTTTAAATACCTTGCTAGTGCATAGTGAATGACTTGATGAAAATTACATTCATACAATATACACAGTTTGTATCTTTTTCAAGCCTCAGTATAATTGCCAATGCTTTATTCCTCCACTGCAGCTGTATTCCCGAATGTATTTCATGGATTTTTGAAGTACATTCCCAAAATGTCCTCTAAGGATGTCCAATCTTACTTAAGCAATGAATTAGATCTTTCCACTGAGTCATGGTTATATATGACAAGAAGGTATATATTTGTCAAGATGTTCTGTTTTCCTTTGGAGATTTTGGGTCATCCAATTCAAAGTAACTTACCCCACTCCGCCTGCTTTTGACATTTTGACAACAGCTAAACCATAGAAGAAGGAAATTACAGTGATGTTCGCATCTGCTTAGGCCTTGTTAATGCTCTTGAGTATAGTCCTTACTGCAAAGAATAAACTCCTGAGACACTTTAAAAAAAAAAAGAAAATCAGTCCAAATCCCCTCTCTGCTATCATGATTTTCAGGATAGGTACAGTACAGCACATTTACTTGCCTTACTGTGGCATTTTTTGCTTCAGCACACAAAAATATTACCAGTTGTGCCTTTCAGTTTTAATCTTGTTAAGTTTTCTTTGCCATGAATTGCAAATGGATAAAAGGCACTTCCACTTTTCTGATGTCTTTATGCACCTAGGGACTTATATGACCCAGTATCTGTACATTTGCTATTAGCTGTAGTTAAAATAGCATTAGCAGAGCTCGTATTAGTAGATACAAGCCACAATAAATATGTTTGGATATTTTATTTGAGGGAAGGTCGGGGGACTTTTTGCAAGCATGCAGACCTCCAGCAGCTCTGCATGGCCTGACCAAGCCCAGTAAATTAAAAGCCCAGACTCCAATCACGGGATGTAAACACTTTCATATCAAAACCTTTGTGTGTGATGTTCTATTCTGAAGGTACTTATGTTTGTGGCTTTTGTAAATGCTCTTTCTCCCTTGGGACAACTGACTTATACCAGCTAGCAAAGGTGCTCAAGGAACCATTCATTTATCCAGTGAGCTCTGCCTGTGATCTTCTTATCTCACATGTCTTCATGTATCTTTCTGCCACATCCAGCAGTTGAAGGCGATATATCATCCAATTATACCAGCTAGCCACTAGCAGAAGGTTTATATCAGATGGAGACATATGGCTAATATCTGGGATACTTACGATGCAACCTCGGCGCAAAGGGATCATACCGGGGGGAGAATCAGGCCATCATTATTGTTTAAAATGACCTGTAAATATTAGGTCAACTTTTTCGCTGGCAGTATTGTGCCACTGATTTCAGTGACAGTTTTTCATTTGTTATCTTTAGATCCCAGCTGGATTCTCAAAGCTAACTTTTGACAGCATATTGACTTCATTATACTTTTCAAGTTAACTGCAAAAGGTCAACAATGAGAATTTTGGGGTTTTAATACAACATTCTTTGCATTGTTACACTCACATTTATTTTATTATTAGCTTTAAAGAAAGGTTACTTCAATGCACAGCAGTGGAAAGCAGGTTGACAGACCTAACAGAGGATCACAGTAAACAGTAAACAGAAAACAGAAATGTACTGGCTGAACAGAGGGTCTCGGATGTGATTTGTGCAGATTTGAGCCAAGTTTGTGTATACAGCAAAAACACATTAAGAATCTTTCATCCACTTTTCTAACCAACCAGGCTGCAAAAATATTTCCTTCTTTATTTAGGAAGGATCTGACTACTTCTGAAATTAAGTAGTCAAGAGCTTTCTCACAACCATCTAAGGCAATGGATAAGACTCCTATTCACTTCAGTGGGACCCCAAATTGTTTTTTTTCTGTAATGAGCTTGCATGCTTTGTCTGTGTTTTAGCCATGAAAAGGGGAACTGTGGAAATAATAAAGCTCAACTGACACTTTAGGCACTACTCCAGGTAAATGTAAAACAGTCAGAAGTGAAATCCAACTCAGAATTCACATTTTTGTATCACAATCCTAACTTACTTTTTTGACCACTAATGAAGAAAAAAGTAAGGTAATATTCTTGCTGTCAGTAAGAATATCCATGAGTCTCGCAGTTCACATTATATACCCTAGACATTTCAACAGCCAGTGTGATTTAAGAATGACCTAGAGCAACACATTATTTGGAAACGATGCCCCTGACAACAGGGATGTTCGTCCGTGCTGCAACTTGACAAGTTTTTATCTCCACCGCAGGGAAGAGTTTAACTTTGCATCACTCCCATATGACATGACTGGACAAACACATTCTACTAAGTGTTCTTGAACTTCATTTCCTCTCTGCTAAGATCTCACAGCCTTACCTACTGCAGCTTCAAGGAAAAAAGCAGAGGACAGCATTTACAGCCCCTCCTTCTCCAAGAATGCAGAAAAAAATCACATTATCACTTTATGTCTGTAAAGCAGTATGTGGCTTGATTCACAGGCTATCCTGCAGAGATATCAGAGGAAGGGAAAGCTCTCCTTTGACTAGCGAAAGTAACAGAAAGCCTTGAGAATTTAGAGAAAAGACCACTCATTTATGTAGATGCATCTAAAATCTTAGTGCCTGACCTAAGGTCATTGTCCTGGTTCTCTCAGTAGTCAATGGAAGAGGATTTTGGCACCTCTGGAGGTATGATTCATCTAATCCTTAGATATTGATTTCAAATAGGTGGGATGTTGTCTCTCTCATCGACTGCAGATGATATGTGTTATGCAAAAAGCTATAATAATACTATTTCAGTATATATATTTCAGTATCTATGCACTTTATAGATAACAGGTCATCTGTTGGCCTATCAGAGCAGTCCTATATGGTCTGTGGAGGTGGATTAAAAGAAAAGGCTGAAAACCTTTTCACTCATTGAATGATTCCTGTTGGCTTTGAGTCAAGCCTTCAGCTAGATAAATTGAAATGTTTCCACTTGTAAAGAAAAAACCTGATGTGTCATCCAATCAGCAAAGATGGGAGAATATACATAGAAGGAAACAGCAGCAACAAGTCTTCAGCAATTACTTTTGCCACACCTAGACAGAAGGGTAGAACGAGCTGTTAAAAAAAAGTTACAATATTTCTCCTGCTTATATGAATCTTGACTTGAGGATGGTCAAGCTTTGTGGGAGGTTTTTTGTTTCTGTATAGTTTTGATCTCTTTTGATTTGATTTTGTTTAGCTCTCGTATTTCAGGAGACAAGATGCCAGCTTGTTTCTGTTGATTGAAGGTACATGTGCTTTGGCAGACACATCAAAATTCATAGAAAACTGACTCAGCACTGCCCTACACCTGGCAAGGTGATGCAACCGAAGAGGTAGGTTTATGATACCTGCATTTCCCTTTGTGGTTTGTACCTACATT
>NW_009190670.1:9889-10252 GCF_000690835.1 Fulmarus glacialis
ATTAGCATTAGCTTTAGGACACACTTATTGCTCCTATGCCATCACGTATTTATCCATCCTGGTAGGGCTGGTGTATGCTCCATATCCACAGTTTCTCCTAACGCCCAGCTTAGATCATAGTGTTGCTTTGTGCATTAACTGTTTTTCTACTTTGTCACTTCTGTTCATCTCTCCTTACCTCACCCTATAACTTGCCTTGAGGTGAGGTGAGATGTGATGTTTGGTTTCTCTACTTCATCGTGCCGTTGGTTACCTCAAAGGGTTCAAATATGATAATTCTATCCAAGGTCTTTCCTGCCTCGGTAAACTCCACATCCCATTGAGTGCGTCTTTCAAAGAGCATCAATACCAATTCCAGGAATG
>NW_009190670.1:10277-18807 GCF_000690835.1 Fulmarus glacialis
TGGAGGTATTAGAGCAGAACAGATTCCTTCTAGAGCCCTGGACCCCTCTAAAGTCTGCCTAACTGATGACAGCAGCCTGTGCCAAAGAATTGGGTGTCCCCACTAGCGGAGAGAATTCTTCCTCCAATAACAGGTGTCAAGAAGAGTGCGTCATCTTCCCCTCCAAACATGGTAACCTGGAGATATCTTGGCACTTGTGGGGTTGCAGACAGAGTTTGTAACATGGGGTAGGACCACTAACAGGAGCTGCAGACTCTATTGTTTGGTCGTCTTTGTCCAGGTATGACAGCTTTAGCTCCAGGCTGTGTTCACAAGCCCACAGGATCTTCACAGCATTTAACACAGACCTTTCTTTGGAGGTGCCAAGAGCCAGAAGATGGAGCATCATTCATACCTTCCAGGTTGCACCTCACCAGTCGTCTCTCTGTGGCACCTAAGGACTTCTTATTACTCACCTGAGGAAGGGAGGGCAGATGGTGAAGGATGAAAAACAAAAGGCAAAGAAAAGCAATGGCTTCAAATTTCCTCTGAAATTGTGCTTTCTATTGTGAAGATGGATTGGAACAGTTTTAATAAGAGCCTGCTCCAAAGAAGACTGAAAACAATAGAAGAATTTCCTTTGATCTTGATGAACTTTTCAGTGGTTCTGGAAGACTGGACCTTGATCAGGAGACCCCCAGTGTGGGTCTCCAGTATGATCAAACTTTTTCTCTGGGGAGGGGAGAGGTTGTTATGGATCCAGATGAGTCCATATATCCCATAGCTCTAAAGTTCCAGATTAAACATGCATTGAACTGAGGGAGCTTATAAAGGTTTGTAAATAACTCCTCTGGAAGTGTGATTGTGGCCACAGCATGCGTGGCCTCTCTGAGCGGGTGGGCAGCGCTTCTCATTCACCGTAGTGTGAATAATTGGAAAATCACTCACCCATTACTATTTTACGGCCACAGCCGCAATCTTCCTCCGAGCTGGCGCCTCAGCTGGGGATGTTTCATTTCCATTTAATAGGATGAAAACCATGTGGCTGTGAATCATCTGGTTTTGTCTCTGCTGCCTTAACATGAGCACGTTCGCTGTATTCAATCAGCTGTGCTACAGTTCAAATTGATGGCAGGGCTTACACCTCATTTCCACACACAGGGGCTGTGAACTTTCTGAGGCTGTGAACATTTCCCTTGCCAACCTCCTCGGTTCTAGAGGCCTGCTCAATTTTTTATTTTATTTTTTTGACTGCTATTGTGTGCTAGATACTTTGCAGACAGAGTAGGTACTGTCATTCCCCAAAGCTTTTATTAACAGTACTTTTTCTTTCTGTCCAAGATTTTCTGCCACATTTATTATCACACATGCTCCCGAGCGTGTGTGTGTGTTAGGATGCCCATAAATCACCGTGCAACCCTAACTACACTCTAAAAGTGTAATTCCACAGTGCTTTAGCTAATCTAAACCAGAGCTATTGCAGTCGCTTGCTCTCCTTCACCCCCAGCCTCATGTTCCTACCTTCATTTTCGAGCTGGCACTAGCAGATGTGTTATAAAGGTTGTTATTTTATGCAATATCATAGAGTAAGCTAGCTCAGGGAGCTGATGCAGTTAGAAACCAGTCAAGCTAGTTTTTGGCCAGTCCATTTTCCTGAGCTATGTCATTATCCTGTACGGATAATGCAAGGCAGGGAATGATACCATGTGGAAAAGGATGGGATTGAGGACGGTATGACAGCAAACCTGCTTTAAAGTGGCTTGACGTGCCCCGGTGCCTCTCCTCTGCACGCGTGGGTGATGCGTGTGTTTGTGGATGTTTATTTCTGGGTACGCATGAACAAAAATCTATAGATCAGGTGTTCTTAGATGGTTACACATAGCACTGGGGGTATAAAAACCCTAATGAAAAGTTTGAAAGATCCTATTGGGAGGCTTTTACAGGAGCTGCAAGGTGACATTTCCCAGGAAGGCAGGCAGCAATCTGCTGCTAATCCTGACCTCCCTGGAGGTGCCACTGATCAGTCAGTTGGTGATTAACACTGCTCAGCTCATCAGGAGTAACGAGCTGTAACTGCCACAGCTTCCCAGTCCATTCTATTACTGGTGGGATGGATACAAGTGGTGCCAACACCTGGTGTTTCCTGATGAAGGTGTAGGGACAGGGTCTGGGGTGAGTACATAAAGGAATGGTGATGAGGCTAGGGTGTATTTTTTGCAGGTGGAGGACAAAACTAGGGTAATGGAGAGATGAGACTTTGGGTGATAAGCAGAGGGGAAGAAAAATTATGTGCAACAGGGATCTTGGTGTGAAATGGCAGAGAGATGTGCTAGATAGACGTGGTTAGCATCCTAGCCTACAAGGGCAGGGGACAATGAATAGAGATCTTCCTTCATTTCTGTTTAAATTTTTTCTAAACCCAGATGTGGGAATTGCTACCGGTATCTGTAGCTACTGCTGCTATCTGCAGTTCTGCCACTGCTGCTGGTAGTGCCTGCAGCCACTCCGTGGTTGATAGCAGCCGAATAGCTCGTGGCTGGGTTATGTGGCTGTAGACTGCAAGTACACAAGGACTTGCAACGGATGCGGTGGAAGCTGGGATGCTACTGTACTAAGTCTGGGTGGGTACAACCTTTATGGTGATGTAGGAGAGACAAGGCCTGACACTTCTTTTTCTGCTACATGGAGAAGATGTCTTCATTTCTGGACGGTGGAAGGCAAACCACTTCCTTTCACCTGGTTATAGCAGTAGTGGTTCCTCCAAGAGTACAGCAGCAGTTTGATCAGCTTACCAGGTAGTTCCTTTCTCTCCTTATTTGTGTTCCTCTTTGTTCTCTGTATTGGTTGTGATTTTTTCTTTCTAATATTTTCCACAACAGTAAAATACTATTCCTCTGCAAACAATCTCTGCTGATATTGATTCAGCTTTTATTACAAATGCATTAGTTGTGCTATTATTGCCATTATTTAAGCTTTTAATCCTGCCCCATGACCCACAGCTAAATGAACATTTTGTCCTCTTTCTGCATAAGATATTTACTCACTTTTCCAGCATTTATCCTACACTTCCCATGTAATACAAATCCTCTTTCCTTTGCTTTTTTTAGGATAGCAGTAGTTGGGAATGTCAAAACCAACTTGTACTCCCTGTTTCTGAAAGGCATTAAGTTTTGCCTCATGAGTTGGTAGTTTTTATCCCAACTTCTGAATCACTTGACAATCAATATTTTGTAACTGATGTTGACTAATCATTGGAAAATAATAATCACTGGTGAAATAAGCAAAAAAAAGTCATTGTTTTAATATGAGAGATTGTATTACACTTTGATTAAACACTTAACAAATATGCCAAAATGTGTGATGGAAAAGGCACTTCTGGAAGGATGAGTTTAAACTTCCTAAACAACGAATTTTTCTTCCTTTCTCCTTTTGATGGAAAATAGTAATCACTGGTGAAATAAGCAAAAAAAAAGTCATTGTTTTAGTATGAGAGATTGTATTACACTTTGATTAAACACTTAACAAATATGCCAAAATGTGTGATGGAAAAGGCACTTCTGGAAGGATGAGTTTAAACTTCCTAAACAACGAATTTTTCTTCCTTTCTCCTTTTGACCACAGAGGAAACCTAAGATCACTTAGATCTTATTATAGTCCTCAGTTAAATGTCTTTAAGTGGGTGGGATGGATCAGAGCAAAGACATGACTCTCGCTGAAGAATTTGATTTACACTAGTTCTGGGTAGTTTTTTTTTCCTCTTTCAAGTTTCTTTCAAGTTTCCTACATGAGAGCATTTTGCTCTTGCTGTTCCTCATGTTTATTGCAGAAAAAAAAAAAAGTTATAAGCAGAGCAATGAATTAAGGATGTGGCACTTCATAAAGCACAGGATAACAAGCATATCTGGATCCCACCCTTAGCCAAAGGGACCTCAACCTATTGTTGAGGCTGTGTAGGAGCACCAACTCAGAACAGCAAGGAAAGCCAGGTAGTGATGCTACTCCAGTTTCTCAAACTGACTATACAGCACCAAATACAACAGGGCATTTGGCTAAAGTATTAACCCATGACTGCCCAAGCTTTTTAACTATTAGCATGCTTTTTTGGTGCAGTTTTGTCTTTGTGTCAGCTAGTGGTCTCTCAGACAGTGCCCAGGCATATCTGGGGAACAGGACTGCTCTCAGGAGGTTGTGTGGAGAGCATGGTGTGAACTTTGTCTTTCCACCTTGTATGGTTCTCCAAAGCCACCTCAACAGACTTTGTATTGTAAAACACACTTACATGACCTCATATCACATCTCATGAAGGTCTCAGGTCTGCAGAAATTTTCTTTTCCCTATTTAATTTAGCAGTAGAGACACAACCTCCAAGAATGAAAGCAAACACTTTCCTCAACAGATTAATCAGTTCTGAATCAGAGTATCTTCTCCTACATCCAATGAGCAAGGAGAAGAATAACATTTCAAAACCTTTGGAAACCACCCAAACTCCCAATATCTGTCTGCTGAAGGTTGCATTACAGCACCTCTGAGCCCCTCTACAAAGACAACAATAATTTACACCAGAGTAAGTTTAGCTGTAGCCATGGTGTCATCAAGCAAGCCTGGAATTAGGCAATAAATTCTGACTCTAGTTTCCACCCTGCCTCCTCCTCCCATCTGCTAAATATTCCCTGGATTTCATAAGGCTGTTTTCCTTGGTCCTTCTTGATCTTGATCTGCCATTCACTTGTAGGTAAATCTCAAACAAATATTCATCATTTCTAAGCAGGAAGCTCAGAGATTGATCTCTCTACTCCAGAATCTCCCTCCAGGCAAAATAATATCATCTTCTGTGTGATTATGTACCAGTTCAAGCTCAGCAAGGTTAGAACAGAGTTTATAATCCTTTCCTGTGATCCCTCTGGGCTATCTTCATTCTCTATAGCCATTCTTGGGCTCATCTATGAATCAGACAGCATTTTCTGCTTGTATTGTCCTTCAGGCAAGGAATCTTGGTTGGTAGCGGGGAAGAGTTATCTTAACATACCTTAAAGTAAAACCAAACAAAAAACCCTAGCCTTTCCTACTTGACTTCAAGGCAAAATTCTCATTCAAATTCCCATCCCTTCAGATTCATCTTCTCTAGCTTTAGCTGTGTTAGACATGTTTGGGCATGCCCAGCATCGTTTAAGCTCATTACCTAAGCTCCATTAGCAGTTGGTAAATAGATTATAAGAACCCTCCACAGGTTATGTTTTCCTACCCTTTAGACAGACAGGAAGACAGGATGTTGTCAGGGTAAATGTAGCTGTGATGGGTAAATGTATTCCTGGATGTGTTTGTTTCTTCTGAAAATTCAAAGGAGACTGTGTCCTGTCATACTGAACAGTATGATCTCTTTCTTTTCCTCTTGCTCTCAGGGTAATTGTATTTGTCTTTGGTCTCTTTTTACATTTAAGTTTTTAGGGAAGATCTGCCTTTTCAGTACGCGTTTCCACAGTACCTAACACAGGAGAATGCTGCTCTGGCATTGCAGCTTCATGGTATTATGATAAGACAAATAAGTAATAATAAATTAGATATAGGAGTAGGATCAAGCACACACAAGTCCGTGTAAGAAACTTGCCTTGGAAAGTCTTTGACCTCAATGTGCAGCCAAGGACGAATCTAGCTTGTGACTCCTTCCTAGCACTCAATTTTCTTTTAGTCCTCTTTGGACTATCAGAGATTGTTTTTTTTTTTCATACTAAGAAACAACTGTGGCAATATTTTTTTTTTTTTTTTCATTTTGAATTAAACTGTATTTTAATCAACAGGACATTTTGTTACAATAGATTATAAAAAGACTGATCAAGCAACATTATTACATTGAATATAATCCTATATAGGTGTATTTAGTTTCTACAGTCACTTGTTCATTTTCCTCATAGTTTGCTGCCCACAGCTGATTCAGTGGTTGCTTTAACTAAACTGACATCTAATAAATGATTGCAGTTTGTTATGAACCTTAATATATGTTTAACATATTTCAGTGCAAGTTCACATGGACTTCTTTGTCTAACCAGTTTGTAACTGAGAAAGCTGAATCTCTCTGTATCCATCAAATAGATTTGCACTCAGAATTTGTTGATATTTGAGTGTTCCTGAAAATGTTGAACAGGGCCTACTTTTAATATCAAGACTGTAGAATAGCTGCATGCAGAAATATGAAATGGTCTCCTCACAGCTCATACCAGGGCACTCTATATGGCCAAGCTTTCATAGTTTAATATGTGATTATTCTCCCTCATTGAAAAGAAAAAAAAAAAAAAAAATGAAGACCCAAGCTTAAAGTTAAGAGGTATTGAAAAGTATTCCAAACTGGGACCTGCATCAATCTGTTGTCACAATCAAGTCTCAAGGGAACAAGCAGAGGCTACTGTCATTTCTGTACTGTACCTTCCGCACCCCTGAAATTTCTCTTTCTTTATTATGTATTTTAAAATTCACTTCATTTCCAATAATATTCATTATTCATCCCTGAGTGACCCTGAGTGAACCAGGGTGCTATGCTGTTGGTGTTTTAAGAAACAAACATTTGACCCTTCAATGCAAGTACTTGGCCACTCTTTTAGACTTACGGAGCTGTAATAATTATCCTTATTGAAAGGAAATTTTGCTCAAGAGTTTTAAGAGAGAATAGGACAGATTGATACCTCAAAAGAAGGAAATAGGGTAAGTACCTTACTGTACACTTACAACCACTCAAACAAATGCTTAAAAAAGAAGAGGCTGGAGCTGCTGACTCAATAAATATTCACTTTACAACATGAATTATCTTTATACACCTATAGTTAATTAATTTATAAGAGCTGACATTAACTTGCATGTCACAAATCATTTATCACCCCCAAAAAGCAAAAAATACCTTAAATGAAAACTTAGGTTTCTTTTCTGAAGGTCATGAGTCTTCAGTTGAGTATCCAAGCACACACTTAACAGTAATTGCCTTTGATGGGACTCCAAGTTAAGCATACGATTAAATGCTTTGTGGCAGAAGTAGAAATTAAGCATATTCTTATACGCCCAGTGGAATTTGAGACTGATTCTCAGGTTATTGGACTTACCAGATATATTCCTGCCACTTTTGGAACTACTCAATGGCATACTGGCATTAGGAATACTTAACAAGGAAAGGTATTGGGTTTGTAATGTGATCAGTGCAGACAGATCCTGAAATTTTTGCAGAGTCCTGAAGCAGGCCTGGTAGTGCTAGATCTGAAAGCTGAAAGGCTCAGGACAAGGGTCATAAATTTTTATTTCTGCATTAATAGAATCCCCACTTTTGGGAACCAGTTTGTTGGCTAACACAAGGTCAAAGCACGGTTGTGATAAATTGTTAGGAGCTGGTTCATTTGTCTGAGACCATGGAAAGCCTTACTGAATTCTTTGTTCAGTCTTCATATATTTTACATTCTCCTGCTTCAATATACATCATACACATAATCAAATGCAGAAGACAGAAATATGTTTTTCACTTGGAGACAATGTGAAGTGAAGGAGAGGAAGCTGAAAATGAGGAGGGGGATTTAAAAGCAGGCAAACTTTGATTACCTCTATAGGAAAGTAAACACTCAATTTGTCAGCCTAGCACTGAGAAAAGCTTCCACAGGCTCCTTCACAGAACAAAAAGTAAGGCCTTTTTAATTTACTTATATGTACACACATACGCAGGAGAGTGGAGGTAATTGTATGACATTCAAATGATTCCTGTATTTGTGTCTGAGTTCATCTAGCAGTAAATGTTAAGGTCATTCCCAATTTCAAAGAGTGCAAGACTAATCTTGCACTGAACTCAAGGCAGTTGAAAAAGTTCAACACAAATGTGCTTTGCTGACATTGAAAGAAATTCAGGCAGGGAATTGGCAGACTTGAATCTATGCCCTTATTACAGCCTATTTCTCCCACATGGCTTAGCAAGTTCAGCATGTTTTGTTTTTTTGGTTTTTTTTTTCCAATCATAAAATATGTTCTTGGGGTGTAACTTCTTCCACCTTGATGACACTGGCCTCTGCAAGAGGCTACTTACACAGGGGTAGTGGTTTTTCACCTTCATAAGTGAAAAAACAGATTTTAAAAAAGGAAATTAAAAAAAAAAAAAAGCCTGGTGTTCAATGGACACGCACACACAAAAGATGATAGTCAAGGAGCACATACTTTTCTGAGACTGCAGAGAAAGGACAACAGACATAAGTGAATCTGTAGCCTGAACTTTCTTACTACCTGCTGAAAGCAAGTAATGAAGAAGAAGAAAAGTAACCCAGGCTCCCTTCCTGCCTTGGTCTCTAACGTGCTTTGGATGTCTCTTTTACAGCTTTGGCATCTTACTCCAATATTTTGTCTGTCTGTGACAGGTTGACCCTGGCTGGACTCCAGGTGCCCTCCAAGCCATTCTAGCACTCCCCTCCTCAGCTGGACAGGGCAGAAGAAATGTAATGAAAGGCTGGTGGGTTGAGATAAGGACAGGGGGAGATCATTCACCAATTACCACCATGGGCAAAACAGATTCATAGAATCATAGAATCACAGAATC
>NW_009190671.1:0-5849 GCF_000690835.1 Fulmarus glacialis
AACAAGGCCAAGTGCAAGGTTCTGCACCTTGGTCGGGGCATTCCCCAATATCAGCACAGACTAGGTGATGAATGGATCGAGAGCAGCCATGTGGAGAAGGACTTGGGGATATTGGTAGATTAAAAATTGGATATGAGCCAGCAATGTGCACCTGCAGCTCAGAAAGCCTGGGCTGCATTAAAAGAAGCATGGCCAGCAGGTCGATGCAGGTGATTCTTCCTCTCTTCTCCACTCTTCTGAGACCCCACCTGGAGTACTGCATCCAGCTCTGGGGTCCCCAGCAAAAGAAAAACATGGACCTGTTCGAGCAGGCCCAGTGGAGGGCCATGAAAATGATGAGAGGGCTGGAACACCTCTTCTATGGAGAAAGGTCGAGGGAATTGGGGTTGTTTACCTGGAGAAGAGAAGGCTTCAGAGTGACTTTATTGCATCCTTTCCACAATTTTAACAGGGATCTCTCCTTAAAGAGGGAAAACTTTTTTCCGGGGCCTGTAGTGATAGGACAAGGGGCAATGCTTTTAAACTAAATAGGGTAGATTAGATAAAAAAATTCTGTATTATGAGACACTGGAACAGGTTGCCCAGAAACATTGTGGGTGTGTTTCAAGTCAGGTTGGACGGGCCTTTGAGCAACCTGATCTAGTAAAGGATGTAGCTGTCCATGGCTGGGGGGTTGGAACTAGATGGTATTGAAGGTTATTTCCAACCCAAACCATTATATGATTCTATGATCATGAGACAAAAATAAAACATGTATCTATCACTGACACATGTAGACAGGCTGTGCAGAACCTTCCCAATGTCAAATTAGCTTCATCTGGATGACATTGATACCTTATGGTGTGCTTCCAAAATTGCAAATATAACTATAAAAAGTGACAGGCATAGTAACTACCGCAGTACAGGTGTGAGAATGCATAAAAGCTGCTAACTCAGCATCGTTAATTTTATACTTCTTGACAATTTGATTTTAACTCTTAGAACCCGTCTGTTCAGCCTTTACACTGCTGAGCATTTAATCATGTGGGTAGTGACAATGAAGCAGAGAAGAGCGCATGGAGCAAATAAGAGATTATCAGAGTGTGAAATTCACCCTTGTGCAGATAAACAATACATATTTTATGTTCTATTGTTGTTTCACTGGGAAGAGTATAGGTTGGGAAATAAAACTTTTCCTTCTGTGAAGTTTTCGCTATCTCTCAAGTGATCCTGTATGCACTGGGATGAAACAGAAGACACACTCCATATAGCCTCAGTGGCAATGACGTTAATCTGGCATGTGGGAAACACAGGTTCAAATTTTATCTTTCTTTCTTTCATTGAAACTTTAGATGAATACTTAGATCACTGTTCTAGGATAGGTCAGGTTTGCTTTATTTTTAGCTATTAAATCCTAGAATTTTTTTTAATTGTTCATAAAAATGACATCCTCGCAGAACATTTGTATTAAATATCTCTGTTGTGACAAACTGAATTTTGCATGTGAAAAAAAAAGAAGTCCAAATACTTTCACCAGGAACCAGATGTCATATTAATTTTATCTGTAACATTCAAAGCCTTCATTGAGCATATTGTCAACTGGACTGAAGCATAGATTATCATTCTAGACAGAAAATAGAATGTGGTTTTGACAATAATTTGCAAATCCTTAAAATTGCAGTTTATTCAATATTTCCAGGGATCACTAAGACACAGTAATTGTTATTATATAATTTGTGATTATATGATATAACATATAATAAGCACATAAACTTTCATATGTATTGGTCAGCCAAAACCCATAACATGGAACAAAGTTTGTATTTAGTCATTTTAGATAATGGTTTCTCAATTAGTCAATGCACGACCTTTTCATGCACAGATAACATCAGCGTCCTATCTTCTATTTTGTTTTGTGTCTCTATGGTATGATGCATTCTATATTGATCAGGGACTTGTTTAGTACTTCAGACATCCGCAAGTTCTGTTAGTACAGAAGTCATTCAACTCCAGTCCTCTTGGTCTTTTTTGTAAATCTTAAAGGTCTGAGTAAATTTCTGTAGAGGATGTCCAATGCAGTGTCAAAAATGGAATCTTCATTATTGCTTTAATATTGATCTTGGATATTTCCATTTTCAGTACTCATATTTTCTAAACCTTTGCAATGACTGAAAAAACAACTGAAATGAGCCACTGTGCTCTTTCCAGTGGTATAAATGTATGGTTAAGACCAATATATTTTTAACACAAATGTATTTTTGTTATGTTTAATCACATGTGTATACCTGTGTTGGGTTTATGTGTCCAGGTTTTGGCAGTGAGGGGCTGCAGGGGTGGCCTGTGAGAATAGGCCAGGGGCTGCTCTGTGCCAGACAGACAGTTCCAGACAGTTCCAACTGGCTCTGCAAAGGACCCACTGCAGGACACAACTGAGCCCATCAGCAAAGCTGATGGTGCCTCTTTGGGGGGAAAAAAAAAAAAAAAAAAAGAAAAGGCAAAACACTGCACAGGCAGTGAGGAGTAAGAGAAAAAAAATGTGAGAGAAACAGCCCTGCAACACGAAGGTCAGTGAAGGAAGGGGAAGAGGTGCTCAGGTGCGAGAGTAGAGATTCTCCTGCAGCTTGTGGAAGAGACAATGGTGATGCAGGTTGTCCCACTGCAGCCTGTGGAAAAGACCATGGTGGAGCATGTATCCACACTGCAGCCCATGGAAGACTCCATGCTGGAACAAGTGAATATGCCCTGAAGGAACTGCAGCCCATGGAGATCCCATGTAGGAGCAGGTTTATTCTGAAGGCTTCAGCCCGTGGAGAGGCCCCACACTGGAGCAAGGGAAGAGTGTGAGGAGGAAGGAGTGGCAGAGAGGAACTTTTATGGACTGACCATATCTAAAATGGACCTGAAACTGCTGTGGGTAGAGCAAATTGTCTTCAATTTTCTATGCCTGCCTTCGGAATGTCTCATTGAGAGAAACCATTGTTTTATGGTAACAGCTGCATCCAGAACTTTAATTGAATCATTTATCAAGGAGTTAGCCTTCTTAAATCAGTAAAGTCTATATTTAAATAATATTATTTACTCATTTTACAGAGAAACTTAGTACATGTTCTCGTGTTCTGTTTCCTGTATGTTGGTGAAGCCTGAATTTCTTAATTCAGATAATATATTACTGAATATTCTTTTTGCTGTATCAGCTATAGTGCATACAGAAAAGCTTGCAGAGAACCTTTAAAGATTCAAGTAACCAGTTTTGGAAGAGGTATATGAAGTGGAATTAGATAAATGTTAAGAACATAGTTATCTTTCATTTTTCCCCCAGAAGACTTATTAAAAAATTTCTAATTCATTCATGTTGCTATAAAAATATGAACTAGAAAGTCTTCAGTCTGAACATCTTAGAAGCCAGTATCAGAACCCTCAGTCAAGTTTGCTTCAGAAAGAAAAGCTTCAAATTACTACTTCAAAGTATTAACTTGGCTCCTATGTGTTCATGCTTTAATTTGTTCCCTCATTTAATTGCTCTCAGTAACAAACATTTCTAGGAACTTAAATCAAACAATTTTTTGGTATCTCTGATTATCAACAGCTAGATACATTCATTCAAGTTCATTTTGTTTCTTTAGTGATTTTATTGCTATTAATTCCTATTTTTTCCTTGGATTTTTTCTGTTTATTTGTTTCTACTTGAACTGATATTTCTAGAATAACCACATAAACAGGTCTATGGCTATTTAACATTTCCCTCAGAGTCAGTGTTTCATGTTGACTGAACCACTTTCCTCACGAGCAAAATAAAGAATATTTGAGATATTGCCGCTTCCTACGACTGAAGTCAGGTTTACCAGAAATTTCATTACCTATTACTATTCTAGTTTCTCAGCTGGAAACATACACAGCCCTCAAAACTTTTCATTATTCATGCTCTGCTTTCTGAAAAACTGTGTTTGCATACTGACCATATTTGCATGCTTTTTAAAGTAGCTGGTGAAGTGAAACTGTTGAATTCAAAATGGAGGGAGGTTTTGTGTTGGGTTTTTTTCCTGTGGTTAGTTTTTGCGGGTTTTTTTTCCTAAAAAAGTACTAAAATGACATTTTTAGGGTCTGTGAATGTCTTATTTTTCTCTTAGATTTTTTTTCTTTTCCACTGTAAGAAGAAGATCCCGTAGAAGGGTTCTTATTTTCTTCGTAATGCTCGTAGTGCAGGAAGTTAGCCCTATTTTATTACAGACTTTTGAAGATGCCAATTAGTTTTACATCATTCTCCATTTTATATTCGTGTTATTTCTTCTTAATGTCTTTCGTATCTTATCCATATGAAAATGTTTAAAGTTTCATTCTTAAAATCCAGTTAAGATCAGATAAGTATCAAGAAAAAAGGAAATATCATCTATGTAAAGAATTATGGTTGGTAAGCCACTACTTATACTAAAGATACTTTTAGCACTGCTAAGACACACCTATAAAAGCACGAGGCAGAAGTAAAGCAAAGAAAGCCACGTTGCCATTTTGTTCTATAGCAACGTATTTGAAATTCAATTCCAGTGTAATGCAAAGTGTATTGGGAAAAACCGCTTCGTATTTGTTGCTCCACTGTGTCATTTTCCATTGGCAGGTATGACTGTGAGCAAGCTACAACTTTTTCTAGGTGATATGACCTACGTTAGATTTTGCTTACTGTCATTCACAGCACACATATAATAAGTGTTTAGAAATACGGTCTGTGTGCAGAGTACATTCCTAGGGTTTTACAGAGGACCATTTTCCATACAGGCTGACAGCAACAGAAGTCTAGAGACTGGGGGAACTATCTTAAAAGGAATCCTATAGCTTTCCTTTAGATACTCTGCTGTGCAGATGGGATAAACAGTACTAAAAAGCATAGAAAGTAGGAGGAGAAGAGAAAAGGAAGGCTTAGGAAAGTGAACCATGGAAGGAAATGAATGCAAATTAAATGAAAAGGCACTTCTGTTTTGCTGTCTTCTTATACAATTAGAGAACCAGTTCTGATAAAAAGCTGGAAATAAAGCTTTTTTTTCCCCCCTGATGTTGATTGTAGAGCATAAGGAAACTAATCTCTTTTGAAGAGGATGTTTCTGAATTCAGGCTTCTGGATACTAATCCTACAACATATCATTATTCATGTCAGTACGCAGATCAAATGCATTTCCTTTAATTTACCATGTAACAGAATAGTGCAAATATGCATCAAGTGCTGCCAGCCGATATTTTTAATAGCTCAGCTTTCCCGTTACAGAAGTTTATAATGTTAAAATGAGACTTTGCTTTTCATCTTCTAATATTGATAGTATAACAAGATTCTCATAAAGATTTCATGTTATTGAGAGAACGATGAGCCTAATCTTCGAGAAAAGTTAAATAGGAGACATGTATTTATGGCTTCCTCAGGCATAAAGTGTTCTGACAATAAGCCATTATACACATTTTGCAATAGCATCCATACAGCAGTGAAACATGACTGAGAACCTGTCTTTTCCTTGTATCCATTTGAGAACTTAAGAACAACTGAGTTGTTGTCTTAGGTGAGTTAAAAATAATGAGGTGGAATGGAATAAATTAATGGAGCTACACCGGCACAGTTCTTTAAAAAAAATATTTATGACTAAAGCTTTAGAGATTTTTTACTGTAGCCTACAAATATGTTCTAGCAAAATCGTTAGCTGCTTTTGAGTTAATGCAGGATTATGGATATGGAAATTAATTACCAGTGTTAATAGAAAATAAAAAAGAAATCTACACTTAATAATATACACATTTGTATATAATCTTCACTATGGATTTGATAAGTGCAAAAACAGATCATTCAACAAAACTGTTCATGGATCATTGAATCATAGAATCGTTAAGGTTGG
>NW_009190672.1:0-5270 GCF_000690835.1 Fulmarus glacialis
TTGAAGAATGTCCAGCCTTCCTGGAACCCATCTTTATCAATAACCTGGAGGATGCGACATTGCACACTCATCAGATGTGCAGATGACACCAGCCTCAGGGGATCGGTCGATATGCTCAAAGACAGGGCTGCCATCCAGAGGGACCTGGACAGGTTGGAGGAATGGGCCAACAGGAAACTTATGAAATTCAGTAAGAACAGCATAGTCCTGCCCCTGGAAAGTAAGAATGGCTGGCAGCAATGCAGGCTGGGGATGGACTGGTGGGGGAGCAGCTCTAATGAACAGGCCTTGGGGGCCATGGCAGACAGCAAGTGGCACATGAGCCCCACGTGCTCTGGTTGAATGGCATCCTGAGTGGTATCATTAGCAGCACAGCCTGTAGATTGAGGGAACTGATGATCCCATTTTGTGCAGCACTCGTTAGGCCATATGTACATACTGCATCCAGTTTTGGGCCCCCAATACAAGGAATTCAGCAATCAGCTGGAGTGAGTTCAGCAGAAGGTCACTGAGATGGTCAGGGGCTGGAGCACTTGCCCTGCGAGGAGATGCTGCAGGACCAGGGCTTGTTCAGCCTGGAGAACCTACGAGCAGGTCCTCAGTAAGATGGAGCCAGGCTCTTCATAGAGGTGCAAGGTGGGAGGATGAAGGCAATGGGCTCAAGTTGAAACAAGGGAGGTTCAAACAAAACCCCTTTTTTCCCCATGAGGACAGTGAGGCAGTGGCACAGGCTGCCCAGAGCGATTGTACAGTCCCCATCTTTAGAAATTTTCAAGACCTGACTGGATAAAGTCCTGAGCAGCCTGGTGTGACCACACCACTGCTCTTGCCTCTAGCAGAGGTCCCTTCCAACTCCAGATTCACACCAGAGTCAGGAAATGCTTGAACTGGCTCTGCTACTGACCAAAGATATGAAAGTGTGCTATTTATCCCCAGGATCAAGCAGCTGGGACATACTATGTCAGCAAATGAAACACAATGTCCTTAAAAACACATGAAAAAGGAATACTGTGGTATCACACTCTATACGTTAACAACTACTGGATAAGCAACACAAAGAACTTCACTACCAGAGTTGGTGTTTATCCCTCTGTCTCTATATAGTCTACATTTTTGTGTCTTTATGTCTGTGCGTATGCAAAGGTATCACTTCTTGAGAGGTTTACCCCAAGCTAAAATTACTCTGTACAGAGTGTTTGTTACTGTATTGCATACATTTCTTATCTGTCTCAACAGTGCAGAGAGTTAAATCTTTAAGAAGCTCTTAGAGGGCCAGAACTGGTTATAAGGGTGTGGAGAGGTTCAGATTATGCAGCACTGATTATCAGAAATCAGACTGTCAATGAAGCTGATCTCTACAAACACGCTGGTGCTGAGTGATTGCAGTACAACACATGCATAAGACTATCTTGGATATATTAGGAAATAATTGGCCTCTTGTGCTTGTGTGCATTGTACTTCAAGAGATGGATAAAATGCTGAATTTAAGAGAAAAATAAATATCAATACTTCACAATTCTAACGGACCCTCCCATAACACTTGAGACATGGATTACCAACGTTCCTTTCACAGTGTTTTGTAAGGCAGGCATGCGTGATCCTCACCTTTTCAGATGAAGAAACAGATGCACTGAGATTGAATGGCTTGCCCAGGATCACATGTTAAATCTGTGATGGAATCACAAAGAAAACCCACATATTAAGGGCAGCATGTCCTGTGCCTTTCTAAGTTTATCTTTCATCATCTTTTATTGCTAAATTAGAAGGTTACTGGGTCAGAGAAGCTGTTTTCTTATCTGTCTGTGAACCACCCATTACAATCTACCTTAGTACCAGCGTTATTCCTTAGCATGGTATCTGTGTACAAATGTGGATATTAGCGTTCACCCTCGTAGGCAGTGTTTGCCGTTGGAATGGAGCCACTGTGAAATATGCTGATATCCACCTGACTCTCCTCTCCTCTCGTCATTTAGCCTTGTATGAGACGAAAAAGAAAAAGAGAACTTGAGAAAGGGAGAGCAAGAGAGAAAGCAGGGAAAGAAAAGGAACACCATGGAGAAGGCAGAAGGACAATGGAGATGGAAAGGAATGTGGAAAGAGAAAAAATATGAAGGCGGAAAGAGGAAGGAGTATAGGAGGGGAGAGGAGAGACATAGAAAGCAGAAGTAAAAGATGGCAAAGAAGGAAGACAAGAAGGAAAGCAGAAAAATAAAATAAAAAAGAAAGCATAGCAAGAGGAGAGATGAGGGGAGAGGGAGAGATCACACAGGAATACTAGAACCTGTTATCTGATTATGTCTATTAACTAAATAAATTTAACAGAACTAACTAAACTACCTTTGTTTCAATGTCTAATTCCATCGATTATCATGGAATATAAATGCAAAATGGCTTTAAAGTTATGGCCATAATTTCCAAGTTGTATTAGGAAAATTAAAATATGAAAAGCAAAGATTAATATTAACAGTCACGCCAGGCCCTACACAGTCCAGCCTGATCTGTATAGTATACTTTCTGGAGACAAACTTGTGTTGGTATAACAAAATGTGGAAAATTTATTGCATTCACTGCATCTCCTAAAGCAAATCCATAAAAAAATGCACTCAAAATACTGTATTGCATAATAGGATGGAAAGTGCATCATAGAGTAGCTTTATGACACTTTTTTGCTAGGCTTCTGCAAAATGCCTTTGAACTTCCTTCCAGAATAGATACAGAAACTTTTACCTTGTGCACCACCATAGGAACAGCTATTGCTATTTTTATGTAATTAATTTAAATGGTCATAACTTCTTTTTAAGATGCCATAACTTGTTGGGAGTTTAAAACATTTATAACTTGATTTTTTCAACTTAACAGAGCAACTGGAACATTAATAACAGTAAAGAAAGAAACCTGAGATTTACTTTTCTACATTCTCTCTAAGCCTAAGCAAATGAATTTAAAGAATGTATTTTCAAGTGAAAAATAACATCATGTATAGATACTTCTGTATCCAGCTGGAAGTAAAGTATTTGCATTAAAAGAAGATTCAAATCTACTTGGCAGAAATTTTTTAAATAGACATATTGAGAAGAACAGATACCATTACATTGTGGTATTAAAAAATACCAACTCAAAATCTGGCAAATTGCAGAAACTAGTCAATCAAGAAAAAAATATGAAAGTTTAATTTAATGGAGAAAGATAACTTCATGTAATTATCTCTTTCTTGGTTTTCCTTTCTGCTGCAGATATACTTTGCTCATTCTCTCTCTGTCATTTCTGGAGCCAGTTCAGCTTGCCTTCCTATGGAAGTCTTTTACATCCTTTCAATAAAGTAACAGGGGTGAAATACCACGTCTTTATCCATGTTCAGACAGTGGATGGGCACTATGTGCCTTTGCCTTAGGTTTAGTATTTCATACATACATACTCCATCTCTAACTTTTCCCATTTAGAAGTATCGACTACTTTCATACTTCTGGGTGAAGTATTGCCTTTCTTCTTGCAAGGGCAAGGACACTGACATTGATTCTCATCAAGCTTTAATTTAAAGAGGACAATATAATGGAAACATTATGTGCACACTTGTCTGCTCTCAGCTCCACGATTCATCATAATCACAGAATGTTTAATACGTGTTTTCAACTGAGAATGCCCCTTCTGGGGCACAGTAGGACACAGTAGACAAGGAAACTGAGATTAAACAAAAATGGAGTTAAGGAAAAATCCTAAGTACATCAGCCTCCTAGAAACTTTGCTGTCACTACCTTTCAAAGGTGACCCAACATAAGCCTGCAATGCAGGTTGGATGCTACCAAAAGACAGGAATTTCATCCAGCTGATCCTCGTGCCTGCTGTGTGAAGGGAAGGTGCGGGATGGGGAATATTTTTCATTCCTGGAGAGCAAAAAACAGTAACAGAAGTCATAGAAACCCTGGGAAATCCAGGATTGCTCTGAGGCTGACATCCAGCTTGATGCAATACATTCCTCCTCAGCTTAAGGTACATAGAGGAGAAATGAGAGAAACTACTGTACGTGACCGGGCACAAATGCTTCTGTGCCCCACGCTGACTGCACCTGGCTACTACAAAGGCCAGGAGCATCCCAAACTGCTTCTGTGCACCCAGCTGAGAGCTATTTTCTGTGTTTAGAAAGGGTGGGCACATCTGAAAGGTGATTTATTCCTTTACTCCGCACCTTGGCACCTGATTTCCCAGTCTGCAGGGAATAGATCTGATTTTGATTGGGGCCATTCAGTAAGAATAAATGTAAAATATGGTATTAAGTATTGTGATTCCTAGTCCCTCAAAATGAAGTAGTATAATTTTATGTTTTAACCACATTACTAAAACATCCCAGCCAGGTTTAGACCAGCTTCTTCCAGCCTGGTCAACAGCGGGGGCCTGTCCGAGAGACAGCGGAGGCTCCAGCAGATACCCGGTGCTGAGCTCCCTCCCAGCACCCACTCGCGGCCAGCTCAGAGCCACTGACAGCAAACCCACAGCACCATCGCAAGGGTGACTGAATCAAGGTCAAACTCGTTATTGGTGATGGTGGTATTATGACAGTTGTTAGGAAATGCTTGTGGCACCCAGGTGATGGCTGTCTTGTGAGGGACCTACGGCAGGACAAGACAAAGATGATTAAAAACCCATTGCGGTTATTTCTCAGATTGGTCCTAGGACTCTTTTCTCTTTGATTAACCCTCTTCTACCCTCACCCAGGCACCAGTAAAACTGATTTTTAATCTGTTCATAGTTTCAAAGGGACCTATATGTTGATATCAGGAAAAAGAGGGAGGATACTTTCTAGACATTATCTCTGAGAGTTCAAGAAGGAGAATGGTAGGAGGAGTAAAGAAGAGAAAATGGTTTCAGAGATCAGTGCATAAACATTTCAAGGCTTGAAAGAAATTTGACAAAAGTATGCTACCTATTTTGAAAACCAAATTAGAATTTTCAAAAGTAGACTGGCCTCAACTTATTTTAAACACTTAAAAATATACCCTTTGAGGCAAGTTCACCTTAAGACAAATAGAAAACAAATGAACAAATACTGTTCCTTGGGGCCTGATTTGGTTAGTCTTAGTCTGATTCTTTCAAAAGTTACCACACCATGCATATTATGTTGAAGTCAGGAAGTTTTTAAGCATTATTTCATAGCTAGAGTACACTAGAACTAAAGAAATGCAGTTTAAAAATTACATATGTCCACGGCCTGCACCATTTTCACATTATAAAGGTGGGAAAAGAGTGGATGACATTTTGATTATAGCTGTGTATGT
>NW_009190672.1:5301-19887 GCF_000690835.1 Fulmarus glacialis
CATGTCCGGTCAATCACAGGATTGGATAAAAATAGATTTATTTAGTCACTAGTGTAATTAATCATGTGCATATATATGTATATAAACTATTTATAGATTGAAAAATTTCAGTAAATATATACACACGGTTTTGCATGGTTGCACTCAAACACAACATACCCGATGTTCATAAAACAAAATGGTCACAGTAATTAATAACCCGAGTGTAAAACCCACTTAGTTCTGCCTGGCTGATGATACCACTGAAAACCCCCTTATCAAATCTTTCTGGTTTTAGGTGAGAGGCAGAAGCCTGCCGACCTGGCTGGTAGGCAAGGGTGCAAGGTCACACACCAAAAAAGGAATGACCCGACTCCTACTCTGCTGTCCCCCCACCATGTGCCCCATCAATCCCACCACCAAGGAAGCAGGTGGGGAGGACTCTTCCCGGCTCCCTTTCCGTCTCCTGGGCTCAGACTCCCTCTCCTGGCCTCTGGCACCACTGCACCCTTGTCCCCCTCTCCCTACTTAATCCTGTCCTAGGGATTAAATGTCTCTTCAGTGTCACTGGTCCCCACAGAAACTTGGGGTCAGCTTCCCGGGGCTCCATCACAGCACCTGCTTGTGTCAATATGGACCTGCTTGTTGCCGTTTTCCCATATTTTCCCTCTAGCACACAGCTATCCAACACAGGTGTCACCAGAGCAAGGTGACAGGTCACAGCATGGGTGTCACATCCTGGACTTCCCTCTTGTGAGGCGCTCCTCTGGGTATCAGAGTGACGAGATGAGCTGCCACCTTACCTATAGGCACTTGCTGGCAAATGTCCCTGATTAGCAGTGTGGCCAGCTCGTCTGGTTTATCATGATATGTATTTTAATCTGCCCACTCTTAGTGTCAAACAATATTTCTGTTTCAGTCTTGCAAAATTTCCCATTCTCAGAATAGTCCCCGCTCAGAGGAGGTAAGATGCGGGCACTGCTGACTGCGCATGCTGCTGCCCTAGTAAAACAAGCATCAGTTCCTAGCGTTTCCAAGGAGACAGAAGGGCCTTAGAGAAGATTTATTTGGGGGTTACACAAATAACTGTAGAGAAGATGGGACTGGATGATGTAAAGGAGCAAGAAAATGGACAGCGAGAACGGTAGTGGATATAGGGCAATAAAAAGTAGAAGAAAAAACCGTGATGCAGTGCAGAAAAATGTCTAGACTGGTGAATAAAATGGGCCAGGAGCTATTGTCTGGCCCTGAGGGCAACTTCACTTGCATCCCTATAGTTATAACCTTCTTTCTGCTCCACCTCCCTCTCACCAAAATGCCAAACCCAGACAAGCAGGGCAGTCTCATCCAAACTGCCCTCTGGGTCTGTGTTAATTCCCCGAGTAGCCTGGCTTGGGGGGGCACTGTATACCAACGACCACCACACCCTGGTCCTGTTTCATGTACTTGGGTACATACGGATATAGACACACATATGGAGAATGTGGCAACTGACAAAAGAAGAGGGAAATGCAGGCCACAAACAGATGTGGAGGACCACAGAAGTCAGGATGAGTGGAGAAGCAGGAAAAAGAATTATTTGGACAGCTTTCTGTACTGTGGGATGCAGTAAGGTAGCAAGGCAGATCCCCACCTAAGCAAAGGAAAACAAAGCACCCTTAAAGCAATGGACAGGGAAGCCACTTACATGCGTAGGGGTTGACTTATTGTTGAAGTTTGAACCTGAGATGACCATAGACACATTTGAAATTGTCAGCTTCACTCTAAAAGTGAAATTATAACAAGGGAAGCAAAATCAATTCCATTAAAAATCCCTCATGATTCGTAAGCCAATCTCATGATTCCTTTGGAAGTAACACACTCTTCCTTAACACCTCACTTTGGCACTGGTGAAAGCAGCAAGAAGGATCAAATTGCTCATCTCAGTAGCCTGCTACTATCAGTGAGCAGTGTGTGTGACTGTGGCATGGTCCAAAAACATCATTCATTGATGAGTGACAAAGTTATCAGATCACTAAAACAGAATTTACATGCTACAAACTATTTAAAGCTCATGAAAAATTTCTTTGTGCCTCTGTGCACATCTGTGCTCCTTCCTACCTCTACTGGTCTCTCTCTTGTCACTGAGGTTATGGACAAGATCAGAAGTGAAGGCTAACTAACTTTTCCATCCCAGATTGTAAGTCCAGAGTGGCAGTGTCAGTTAGAGGCGCAGGTGACTGTGGAAGAGGCAGTAACAATCCTTTCCATTCTCAGATCAGTAAAAGGGGCAGTACTGGGTCTGGCTGGGAAGGAGTTAACTTTCTTCATATCAGCCCGTATGGTGCTGTGTTTTGGATTTGTGGCTAAAACAGCGTTGGTAACATGCCGATGTTTTGGCTATTGCTGAGCCGTGCTTGCACAGCACCAAGGCTTTCTCTTTTTCCTATTCTGCTCCCCCTCTCCCACCCCCATCAAGCAGGCTGGGGATGAGCAAGAAGCTGTAAGGGGACACAGCTGGGACAGCTGACCTGAACTGGCCAGAGGGATAGTCCATACCATATAATCTGATGCTCAGCAACAAAAACAGCAATAGAGGAAGAAGGAAGTTGGGGATTTTGGCTTCCAAGGTGGCCATTGCTCAGAGACTGGCTGGGCATTGATCTGCTTGTGGAAGCTGGTGAGTGATTGCCTTTGCATTACTAATATATATATTTTTTTCTCTTTTCTTCACTTATTATGCTGTCTCTATCTCAACTGTCAGGAGTTTTCTTGCTTCTGCTCTTCCTATTCTTTCCCCTGCCCTCCTGGAGGAGGGGGGAGGAGTGAGCAAGCAGTTGTGTGGGTGCTTGGCTGCTGGCCAGGGTCAACCCACTACACTAGGATTTTATTCCAGCCTTGTAAAACTTTACCAAAGTGGAAGGAATTTGTTATGCATATTTTTCTGTCATGCATAGAAACACATAAAATATCTATTTAAAATATTATTTTGTTAATAGAAAGGAAAAATAAATAGAGAGATGATTTAATGGCCAGCTTGATCGCTAATTTTAATATTGTAATATACCTTTAACCAAAGTTGTCTTCAATTATATCCCAAAATTTAAAATAAGCATACACCACAGAAAAGCTACATTTCCTAACCAACCTGTTACGTTTATGATAGTAACACTAATCAACATAGCCAACTTATTTCGACAACTGCATAGAAAAATCTTGCAGTGACCCATCTGAAATAATTTTTTTCAACAGAGACTAAAAACCTTGGATATCTAAAGGCAAAGATAAATTTTTGCTCCAGTTACTACTTGCTATAAAGACTCAGGCATAAAACAGAGAAAATGAATGTCCTTCCTTATCTAAAATTTTACTTCTCAGAATGAGTGTATTTATTGGACTGGACATAGTGTCTTTATCTTTTAATAATCTTTGTGAAATTAAGTTTGTACATACTATACCTTTTGCTCAATTACGTCTTTAATCTACAGCGATTCTATTAATATTATTTTCTGCTTCTAAAGTCCTGTTCTAGTAAAGATTTCTGGAACCAGCCTGGAGTGCTGCCCCAATCCAGGACACTGTGGTTGTTCATGATGGGGTAGAACAAACAGGCATCATCTGCAAACCATGTCCCAGACAGTGGATTAGGAAAGCTAAAAAACCTTTAGAAAAGAAAATTAATTTTCTCTATTATTACAATGTAAAATAGTTATGACCTGTGATTTTTTTCTTAAACAAGCTGTAGTGGCATAGGAACCCATCATCCATTTTTCAATTCAGGAAAAATTGCATGGAAATGCCACATTGCACAGATTCCTATACATTGTACGATAGCCATTATAACAGTAAATAGTCTTCTGAAGCTTCCTTTTTTAATGCCAAAATTAAGTATGAAATTAATTCATGATGGTCGCCTGTATAGAAGCTTTTTTTTGGATGTGCTCTTCCACGGAGAACTTCCCCTCCCTAACATGCAAAGTCCTGGTGGTGACACTGGGTACAGGCTCAGTGGAGATGAGCTGCCTGGGCACCTGCTCATTCGGTACTGGCCCAGCAGTCCTGCTGCTCTCTACCCACGGTGTTAGCAAAACCAGCCTCTGTCCCTTAGGGGCCGATGGGCTGGAGCACAAATATGCTGTTGTTGAACAGAGCGGGAAGTATTACTGAAACACGGTTTGCAAAGGCAGATCCCTCAGCCAGAGAAGTAAGCAGAGTTTCCTCTCTTGCAGAGGGAGGCTCCGACCTCCTCCTATCCTGCTTTATCCATTTGCTGCTCAGAGGTGCAGGAGCAAGGGCTGTCTTAGCAAAGATCTCTTCTTCACCCCTCTTCTAACCCAACACTCTTCCCTATCCCCACTCTCTGGTTCTTTTATGAAGAGTTTATGCAGACTTATGGCAACCTCATAGATTTTATACCTCATAAAACCTTTCTGCATAAAGGATTTTGGATAAATAGAAGGCTCAGGGGGGATCTTATTAATGTATATATATACCTGAAGGGAGGGTGTAAAGAAAATGGAGCCAGACTCTTCTCAGTGATGCCCAGTGACAGGACAAGAGTCAATGACCACAAACTGAAACATAGGAGGTTTCCTCTGAACACAAATCCCCACTTTTTTTTACTGTGAGGGCCACTGAACATCGGAATAGGTTCCCAGAGAGGCTGTGGAGTCTCCATACTTGGAGATATTCAAAACCTGACTGGACATGGTCCAGGGCAACAGGCTCTAGGTGATGGCCCTGCTTTGAGTAAGGGGGTTTGACTAGATGATCCCCAGAGCTCTCTTCCACCCTCATCTAGTCTGTGATTTTGTGATTTACTGTTTGTTTCTTCTCCTAACCATTTTGGGAAGGAATTTTGGACCCTTGTTTTTTATTTAGTTTTGCAGCCAGCTATCCAAAGTACACAAACCTACGAACATAGATTTACAAAACCTGTAAGAGATTCATGCATGCTTCTGTGTAGCTGGATTTGACATTGCTCTGCTCAGTTCTGGACCCTTTTCTCCTCTCCTGGATGGTGCACTGTAACATAATATTGCAATACATCGTAGCAACAAACACCAGAAATGGCAAAATCCCCCTCTTGGCCTGACTTGTGTTCAGTCATTTCTTTCCACTCCTCATGAGGTGTTTTAACTCTATCTGCGTGACTGGTGTCAGTAGGGATCTTCTACCACCTTGTAGATGGTAGATCCAGTGGTTCAGTGTAGCTGGCTTGTGCCTGGATACAAGGAATGAAATGAAATTAAGCTCTTTGGCCAGCAGTGCTCTAGCCTCCTGTCAGTGTCCAGATGTATTTTCTGTTGTCTTTGTAAGATGGTGTCTGGTCCCAACAGAGCTGGGTCAGCTGCAGCTGAACAGCTGTACCACTCGATGTTGTACTAAACAGATCTTTCTGTGTGCACAGTCTGTCTTCCTCTGATCAGCCTCCAGCTTTTCAGACCTTTCAGCTTGGAAGGCTCACCACTATATTGTGCAAGGCCTGCAAAAATCTCCTTAGGGTTTTCTTCCTCCTAAATCCTTTGCTTTACTGTCACCATGACAGCTTAAAGCTAATCTTTAATGTTTCTGTCCCATTCATCTCCTACTTTCCAGCCTTGAATAAGTCTTGCTGTTGCTTTCTGTTGATAGATACAAATAATTTGGTGATGCTTTAGCCATTTCTTGATTTAGCAATCACATTTTCTGACTTTCTCCCCATGGATGAATTTCTGACCCTCCACATGGATGATTCCAGTCCATACATGCTCCTGTTTCTCATCCCTGAGCATGACCTGCAGCTTCTCAATGCTTTGCATATCACATTCAAGCGTGGTCACCCTGCTGCTTTTGTCTTTTCCAACCTTGCCCCAGTCATTTGGCATTTCACCCCACACGCCATCACTAATGGACCCCTGTTCCACCCACGTTTAGTGCACAGAAATAGCTCCCAGCTTGTCTTCTTCATACCACCAGCACCGCCCTGTACAATTTTAATAGGCACCCAGTGAAAGGGGACAGAGGGCATCAGGCTGTGTATCGGTTGTGAAGTGACCAGGCTGGTGCATCCCTGCCCACTGTTTTAGGTAGATGACATGTCATGGGGCATTCCCGGTCTTTCTCCCCTCCTGTATGCAGGGCAGCTGGGCTTTACACAAAGAAGGTGCAGAGGAGTGTCAGCTGCCTTAAACCATGATACCCACACAAATAGCACAAAGGAAAAATGAGGAACAGAAAGAGAAGGGTGGATGCTTGCTACAAAGCCATGCTGCCAGTTAGGTGAATATTGCAAAACTAGCTTCACATCTGTGACCCAGCTGTAATGTAGCAACAAACAGCTTCTGGTTCACAGGTGTCTGGATGGGGATGAGATCTTAACCTTTGCTTGGTAACGCAAAAATGTTTGCATTACCAAGGTAAGACAAAGGGAAATCTAAGGCTGTGGAGGCTGAATAAATAAACGTAAATCTGGGAGAGTTGCCCTCGTGCCAGTACTCATGCCACAGGGGGAGGCACTCCAGTGCACTTGATCTTGCACTGAGCTCTTCAGCTCTCGTAGTGTTGAGTCTCTAAGTGGCTCTTCACTTTTGTTCCTTTGTCCGGATCCTATTAAGCTGTGGTCAAGGGGTCTGCAGTGCTAGCCAGCTCTAGCCACCAGAAAAGAGAGCAGACAGTAATATGGCTTGAAGCCTTTTTCAGGAAAGCCAGTGTAATTATTACTTATACTGACTGCAAACCCAAAATACTCTGCTCCCTACCCCAATGAACTTACCATCTTGTAGAGGACAAGACCTGTCACATTCCTCCTCATAACTGTCATCACAATTATCTCATCTACTGTCTTCCATTCCTCTCTCTGCCTCTGCTTTCCCAAAAATACAGCTCCTCATTGTCCATCAGCCCACATCTTCTTGGCACTCTTTTGTAGTCTCTCTGGTCTCTTTCCCTCACAGCAAGAACATCAATAAAATACCTGAATTCAGAACAAAACTATCCTCTTTCTCATTCTTCCTCAAATCTCATCTCCATGTGATAGGTAAGGTAGCTGACAACCTATGAAACTGCTTATTACATTCAGTGGTAGCAAACAGACTGTTTATCTGCCCTTTCCATTTTTTCATGTTTCTACTTTGTCCTCCATATGTTTTAACTCACTATGAGTTACTGCTTTCAGTATATGTAGGGATGGCACATAGCACAATTTGGCAAGCTTGACAAGTACTTATAAATACTACCTCAATGCAAAATACTAATTAAAGAGAAGTAAAGAAATTCTTACAATAATTTCTATATATTCCTATATGGACCGTGACAGAACCCTGCTTGCTTAAATGCTCTTCAGCTTTCTGGTACTTTCCTATAAAGACTGTTTTGGTACATCCTCTGATTCCAATTTCTCATCTTTATCTTCTCAAACTCACATTTTGAATTTCAGCTTCAAAAGGCAAGATATCATGAAAGAGACACTGTTGAAATTGTAGCTGTAGTAGACCATTTGTGAGAAGAAAACAGGATACTTTAATGTATTAACTCATTTGACACAAATGCTCTGTTCTGTTCTGAATTCACACAGTTTGAATCAAACTAGGAAACTAGGATTTTGATTTAACAGCATAAACTACTCCAAATTTCCTGGAAAAGTCGAACAATAGTGATCTTTTAGCTGAACAGTGCCTGAGTCTGGAAAGCAATCAGTATTTGAGTTTGAGTTTGTTATGCAACCAGAAGCAAGAGCAGGCAACTTGAATTTTAAAGTGAACAATTTGCATTGTACTGTAACCACTTTGTTGCTGAATAGTGTAGTGTTCCTGCATACCACTGCTCTCTTCATCACTGGGAGCTTGATTTCTCATTGCTTTGCACCTCTTGAAGCGGTTTATGGCTGTGTAAAGTGGGTATTTAAAAAATACCATTTTGGTTTAATCATACCTACTTTGCGCAGGATGCAGAGAACAGACTTTATACGCCACTCCAGCTGTCCATTACCGTAGACATCATGATCTCTTAACTTACTAAATCTGTCATATTTGGAAGCATAAACCCATTTCTTTTTCCCCATACCCATTTCAGGAACCAGTGCCTCGATTAATTAAATGGGCATTTTAAAAATAGTTAACTTGCTTGCCTCTTGCACCCCCATCTCCTTTTCCCCACATTAACATCATCAAGGGAACATACAGAAGTTTAAATAGGCCAGATGGCACCTCTGGGGCTAAGGGGATACCCTGCCAGTGTGCTCCTAGTCCACTTACTCTCAGCTTGTTATATGGAAGCTGGAGGTTCCTATATTCCAAAATGTGTAAACATGGCAGACACCAGCTGGTTTCTGAGGTAGTTATTAGGGAAGACAAAAAATACCGGAGATACTGAATCTCAGTCCACAAAATCATTAACTCAGTGAATGCATTTTCATTTTTGCAGTATCCGGACCATTAGATGACAGGGCAAGATTAAAAGGAAAAAAAAAAAAAAGACAACTTTAATCAGAGCTTTGTGAAGTGTGTTAATTATCTACAGGGGACAAGATGCTACAATGAAAGACTGTGGTTTAAACTCCCTTTTCTGAGACTCTGGAGCTCGCATTTGTTCCGAGTGAGCAGCGTGTTGGGTAGGGACTCTGGGGTAAACCTAAAGTGGATATGTTTTGTGATCAGTGGACTGTGTAATGAAATACTGATGCAATGTATTTCCCTTTTTCTGCAGGGGAGTCCCTCTGGGATTGGATGTAGCTGCATTTGAGATTATAAAGAATTTAAAACTGGTAATAAATGTGTGCATATCTTTTCCTAAAAAACAGGTATGAATTTTCATGCACTGACTATTTATTATGTGTGGAGTTGGTTTTTTCCAAGCAATGTAACAAATCTGCCTTGCTATGCTTTCTTTTAGCAGTTTGGAAGTGTATTATATGCACACCATGTATTCGCAGCCCCAGCAAGAAAGCTAAAGACGCCAGCAGGGATGAGAAAAGCAGCCCAACCACTCCAAGCCTACATGACTACTCCTTTGCTATAGCCTCATGCTCATTCTTCTCTGTATCCAGTTGCTTTCAGCTTCCCCTTCATCTATTTGTACTATGGGTTTCTGGTAGTATATTTACTGTCAGAGATGTGAAGGACAAAGTTTGACCTGAATTCCCATTTGTTTTTTTCAGCTTCATAAACTCTAGATTATATGCCCAGTGGCATCTATTCAACCCACAGCTATTCTGGCAAAAGCCACCAGAGCGCTTCCAAGTCTCTCCTGCAAGAGCAAGCCTAATGTTCCCCAGCATCTCTCTCAAGTAGGTGCTTAAAACGCCGAAGTCTGTGCTTTGAACTGCTAGAGTCATCCTCTCCTTCTCCCCCTCCTTCATGCTCTTCAGAGCAAACAGCTACAGCTGCGCTCAGCAGCTGTATAACTGCAGTGTACAACTGCTCAGCGCCGCGGACGTCAGCGAGGACCTGGGCCACCGTCCCTCAGGAGGTTCAATCAAAGCACCGTTCCCCCTAAGGGGAACTGCCTAAAAACGCATTTGCAGGATGATTACAGCTGCGTCCCTTGGAGCTGGGACTGCACAAGTGAAACAGGGACAGCCCTGGTCAAGAATGATACACTGCGATGGCTGTCACCGCGTTACTGGCCGTGGCCCCAAGCCGGGCTCTCACTAGATGGCACTGCGATGCTGCCGTGGGGGGACGGCAGCCGAGCAGCCCAGCACCGGCTCGTCTCCGTGCCTGCTCTCTCTCTCGAAGTTTGTCTGAATGAAGCCTAAGCAAGCTATGAAGGATTTTCCGTACATTTTGACAGTGAAAGAAAAATGGGATCTGCCAGCTGAATAGTCCTGTTCCCTCTCTCTACAGTGAATAAACCACCGAGAAGGATTTTTCTGGGCTGTTTCTTCTAGCAGGCGCGTGGAGACTGGTGGTTTCTCTCACACAGAAGTCTGTGTGGCTTGTAGGAGTGGTAAATCATGCTTCACAGTGCACTTGCCTTAATTTTGAATTGTACAGCAGAGTTATACCAATGCATTTTAGGAGATCCTTGTGCTCACAAATACTTTGCATCTTTCAAAATTCCTCAAAATAGAGCTGACCTGTCACAGACACCTTGTTCTAGCCTCTGTAGAAATTTCCCTCCCAGACTGAACATGCAATGCAGCAGCTGACAAAAACAGCATCCCTGATGTAATGGGGAGAGGCTGGAATTTCTTGATTCCACACACGACTGAGCCAGCTGGACACAAACTGCTCATTACAGATCACGTCAGAGAAGCTGCATGAAAGACAGGCTGGAAATAGATGAAATTCCATTTTAATTGCAGAGGAATCACCTTTGGCTAAAATGGGGCACAGGGTTCCAAGTAAACAACAGTTCTAGAGGCAACACCTTTTCACATTTCACTTCTCAAAAGTGAAGAAATAAACATGCTGTATTAGCGAGGCTTTGAGCCTGGATGTCTGAAGGTAGAATTAAACCCTCTGATGAATTATAAATTAATACACTGTTCAAGCATTAGAAAAATATATGGGATCGATTGCAAATGTGACCTGGGATCCTTGGCCTAGAAGCAGTCCTCAGCTTAATGAAACTCCTGGAAAAGCCTTTGTTGTGATAAATAAGAAGCACTCTCTGCGTACGATGAGCAAACAGTTCAATAGTAGAGATGGATCATATTCTGACTGCATAAGATTTCATTTCTATTGACCTATTTGGCAAAGACTATGAAAAGATGTTTTTAAATCCATACTGCACAGCAAATTTAACTGCCATTATGGTAATTTTTGAGGATGTTCCACCTAATTATGGGTCTTCTTTTGAAGGAATATAAAGCATTGCTCCCAAGAAAACGTCTAATATTAGGACGATGACTTAGTATTTACACACACACATGTGCAGATAGATACATGTGTCTTTGTAGGCCTGTGTTGGTAGTATACCTGTGATTTAAATCTGACTTTTTAAGGAGTTTAGTCAGGGTAGAGACATATTCTGAGCTAACATAGGAGGGATAAAAGATCTTTGGAAGGTGTATGTCATTTCTCACAAGTGAGTTGACAGGGAGTTTCTGGAAGGAGTGGTCGCAGTTGTGACAGGGAAATAGCATTGTGTTTCCTCACCACAAGACAGATTTTAGCAGATCCCAGAAAGGTCTCGCTGTTTCCTGACCTGTGCTTATTTATCAGAGCTGTCACATCTGTTAAGATGAGTTTTTAAATAAGCTCTCATTATGTAGTCACCTCAACAAATGGCTAAAGAAAGCAATCCTGGGCAACCTTTACAAATGTGTTCCTCTCTACAGCTTTTGTATAATTGTCATCCTAATCAATACCTGAGTAATTGAAATCCTCCAAGATCAAAGTTGTGACCTTCTGACTGCCCTCTTTCCTGATCTACTTTCTCTAACTCCTGTAGAGGAAGATAGCAACATCCAGAGTCAGATGATTGGCTTTGTTGTCCTAAATGCTAACCAGTCTGCCTCCGCTGTGTCAGCCAAAATATATCCCCTCTTTATAAGCTCAATAGCATCCTTTCATTTTCTGCTTTTGAAATCTAGGTATCATCTTACACATTTTAAAATAATAAATCTACTGGTGTTTCTACATACAAGATGAAATTGTTTTTTTATCATAATTTGAACATGCTTTTTAGGCTCAATAGCTATTTTTAGAATTTTGAGAAAAATAAAATCATGTTGCTATGCATCCAGTCTCATTCTTATCAGGTTTTACTTCTCCTGGGAGTGAAATCCTGGCCACAGTATGAGCAATGATAAACTTCAGGTGAACTGAATGACTCCAAGATTTTTCCCTGTAAGTTTTTTTATACTATTCCCAATGAATTTAGATTATTTTAAAAGCCTGATACTAATAGTTACAGTAATTATTTTTTACTTTTAACTTAATACAATAGAAAGTTTTGAATTATGTAGTTCATTAACAAATCATCATGAAACTATTATAAAATCAAGGTTTTCTGCAAGCATGTTTTTTTCAAATGTTCAAGACTTTGTAGTTTACAGGAGAAAAATAGCGTCAGTCCCAAGAATTTGAGACTTAAAACTTCAATTTTGTAATGGGAGCCAGATCCCTGACTCCACCTGGATCCTCAATGAAATCAGCAGGTCTGTATGGTGTAGGAATCTACACAAATCCCATTTCCAGACTCAGTATACACTCATGATGAAACAGTAAAAAGGTGGTATTAGGCACTGGCAGCTTGGATGGGCTAAAGAGATACAGCCCTACATTTTAAAGTACTGTTTGTTTTTTTTTTTAACCAGAAATTTAGTAATTTTTTTTTTTTTTAAACTTATGTGGCTTTTATAATGTATTTCAGTGCATATAAAGTGGTAGCCATGGGAATGATTTTCATGCATTACGAAAGAACTGAAAATAAAGCATGTTACCACTAAAAAAAATGATGTGCATCACATCTAGCACCAGAGGATCATGTAGGACTGTGACAGGCTCTGTGTATTAAACATTTTCATGGATTTCCATTTTGCAATAGGACAGCTCTAGAGATACCATAACATAGGATGGATTTGTACTCAACAATCTGCTCTTTCAGATAAGAAACATTTCATTTAGATTTTTTTACGACTTAAAATAATTAGTTTTGTACAAATTTTATCTTAGAATTTTGTAGTTTGCACTTGATCAGTTATTTTTTCTAAGCCATTCATAAGTCTTAAATGTTGAAAATTTTCCACTCAGTTTGGGGAATTAAGCAGATTGCTAGTCATCAGAACTTCTTTTTCCAAGACCAGTCTTAAGTGTGCTTTTTTCCTCCTTTGCCTTTAATTTATTCTCTGTAGTTGAAAAATCAGATCTTTTGATTAATCAGCTTGAAGTTGCTGAAGTAAGGGAAGTTAGGCCTCTCCTTTCAGAATTACTTAATGAAGGGTTTTTCCATCATTTGTGTCACTTGCATAATCTCTCACAGTAACAACAATATCTATCCAAAACATAAAAGATTCAGCAAGCAAAACTAGCTAGACATAATCCAGGCTTCCTGGCACCATGTACCTTCAATTTACTGATTATTTCTATCCAATATACTTCAGAAACAACTTCACAGTTCAGGCCTCCTTGGCTCTATTAGCCTCCTTTTTATTTGATTCAAAATCACTCTAAAGGTAAGAAATCATGCTAGCTGCTAGATACTATCTGTTAATTGCTTCTGCAGATAACGAGCACCCTAAGGGGCAAAAAAGGTTACAAGGCCTATAGAGACACATCAGAAATGCATAATTTATGCTTCTTCCAGCAGTTAACACTGCAATGTTGCTGTGTGCACAGTCTATCTTACGCTGTTCAGCCTCCAGCTTTTCAGGCATTTCATTTTTGGATGGTTCACCATTAAACAAACTAGTGAAACCTCCAAAAATCTCCTTAGGGCTTTTCGTCCTAAATCTTCTTCTGTCATATGCCTCAATTATTTGATGGTGAAGGAATTTCCATTTCCCTGCTCTTTGTTCCCCTCCTCACTTCCCCACTTGCAGTCCAAAATAAGTGCCAAGTGGAGAAAAGTGTTTAAAATAATTAACTTGGCATCTCGTACAGCTTGATTGCAAAGCAGGAATTATTAGTACAAATAAGCAGTGCCTGTAGGACCTTGGATATAATTGTTGTTTTCTTTATGCTGACAAAGTATAATGTTTGCATTTTGTTATTCAATCGTTATTAAGATCTTTAAGACAGTGAAGATGTCTTCAGTATGCAAGAACAAGAATTGTAAAATGCAGTGCAAGATCTGCAAGATCAGGTCTGCCTGTGAGTACCAGGTAAACCCTACAAGTGGGACAGATATTTCATATTCCACCCCTAGAAAATCAGTTTCCTTATGCATGCCTCTTCGAGAAAGTGTTTTTAATACAGGCACTTGCAATCAAGCGGTTTTAGCTGGCCGCTGTACTTATCTGCTGTGCCCCAACAGTTCTCTGAAGCAGCTGACGGATGCTGGTGGTGCCTGTGTTCGTCTACTCAAACGATCTTGCTGATGAAATCTCATATATCTTCTGATTCACTGAATTCAGATTGTGGCTGCCAGTATGAATTAGACAAACCAGTTGTACAAGGATACTCCCAAGGTATCATACTGGAGCATTTTCTGTACAAGGCTGCAAGGCTGATCTTGTGGCAGGTGGAACAAGCTGTTCCTCCTTCAGAGAGCAGCACTCTGTCATTTTTGAGGGCAGCCTAGATATTATAACTTACTGTATGACCTGTAGCAGTATTAAGTCACAAACATTTGCAGTGTCTCTCATTGCTGCAGGTTTGACACACAACTGCCATGAGTTCAACCATGAGTTTTCTAAGTGCAGCATCCTACTTTCATTCTAAACTAACAGTTAGCTTAGTCCTGGGTGATAATGCAGGAAAACTTTTCATGGTGGAGGAATTAAAAATTTCTCAGATTCTAAAGCAATGCAAACTCCCAGCATGTGCACGGAGCCATGTGAAAGCTGCTTCCGCAAAATTGTCAAGCAGCTATCTTGTAGTGAAAGATGTAGAAAAGGTGAATGTGTGTCCATCTCCCTTGATTTTAGCCACCTTAAAGTCAGACATTGAAACTAAATTAATTACCTGGGCTCCATTTCTAGTCCGTGGAGAGAAGTGAGCATATCTATAGGGTGTCGTGGTTTAACTCGGCAGGCAGCCA
>NW_009190673.1:0-587 GCF_000690835.1 Fulmarus glacialis
GGAGTGCCAGGGAAGGGCTATACTGGGAGCTGGAAGTGCAGTGTAAGGGCTATACTGGGAATACTGGGAGCTAGGGGTGCCGTGTAGGGGCTATACTGGGAGCTGGGAGTGCAGTGTAAGGGCTATACTGGGAATACTGGGAGCTGGGAGTGCCATGTTAGAGCTGTACTGGGAGGTAGGGGTGCAGTGGCTATACTGGGAGTACTGGGAGCCAGGAGTGCTATCTAAGCGGTATACTGGGAGTACTGGGAGCTGGGGCATGCCATGTAGGAGCTGTACTGGGGGGCGGGAGTGCAGTGTAAGGGCTATACTGGGAGTTGGCGGTGCTGTGTAGCAGCTATACTGGGAGTACTGGGAGCCCAGAGTGCCATCTAAGAGTTATACTGGGAGTACTGGGAGCTGGGGGTGCCAGGTAAGGGCTATACTGGGCGTACTGGGAGTTGGGAGGGCAGTGTAAGAGCCGTACTGGGAGTTGGCGTTGCTGCATAAGGGCTGTACTGGGAGCCACAAGTGCCATCTGTAAGAGCTATACTGGGAGTACTGGGACCTGGCATTGCCTTGTAAAGGCTATACTGGGGGGCAGGAAT
>NW_009190673.1:643-1594 GCF_000690835.1 Fulmarus glacialis
ACTGGGAGTGCCATGTAGGAGCTGTACTGGGAGCTGGGAGTACTGTGTAGCAGGTGTACTGGGAGCACGGAGTGCTGTCTAAGAGGTATACTGGGAGTACTGGGAGTTGGCACTGCCATGTAAGGGCTATACTGGGAGGTGGGAGTGCAGTGTAAAGTCTATACTGGGAGTACTGGGAGCTGGGGGTGCCATTTAAGGGCTGTACTGGGAGCCTGGAGTGCTATCTAAGGGCTATACTGGGAGGCTGGAGTGCTGTCTAAGAGCTATACTGGGAGTACTGGGAGCTGGGGGTGCCATATAAGGGCTATACTGGGAGTGCTGGAAGTTAGAGATGGTAACTAATGGTCTTACTGGGAACTGGGAGTGACCCCTGTGGGGGATGCTGGGAGCACTGGGAGTAGAAGCGGAAGGTATCGTGTATACTGGGAGCACTGTGTAAAGGCTATACTGGTCATACTGGGAATGCCAGGTCTTACTGGGAGCCGGGAATGATAGCTGCTGGGTATACTGGGAGCCAGGAGTGTCGTGTACTGGGCATACTGGGAACTGGGAGTGCTGTGTAAGGGCTATACTGGGAGTACTGGGTGCGGGGAACAGCGGGTAATGGTGTTACTGGAGCTAAGACTGAGAGATACTGGGAATACTGGGAGGGACAGGTGTCGGTATACTAGGAATACTGGAGCCTAGGAATGATGGGTAATGGTCTTACTGGGAGCTACTGGGTATACTGGGAAATGAGAGCCAGAGTGGAGAGGGAGTTTTGGGAGCAGAGAGGGACAGGTATTGGGAGAACTGGGTGTACTGGGAGCGAGGGGTAATGGGTATACTGGGAGGACTGGGAGGGACAGGTGTTGGCTGTACTGAGAGCTGGGAATGGCAGGTACTGGTCATACTGGGAGCACTGGGAGTGTGAGTGACAGCTAACGGTCATACTGGGAGCTGGGAGTGCCA
>NW_009190673.1:1733-2021 GCF_000690835.1 Fulmarus glacialis
TAGCTGGTAGTGCCAGCACTGGTCATACTGGGAGTACTGGGAGTGGAAATAACTGGCAATGGCTGTACTGGGAGCCGGGACTGACAGGTACTGGTCATACTGGGAATGGACGTGGCAAGTAAAGGCCATACTGGGAGCTGGGAATGGCACGTACTGGTCATACTGGGGATACTGGGAACAAGAGCGACAGCTGTGCTGGGAGCGCCAGTACCGGTCATACTGGGAGCAGCACCCCCAGTTCATACTGGGCTCCTGCTCTACTGGTCCCAGTATGGGACTGGGGGCGGG
>NW_009190674.1:0-23600 GCF_000690835.1 Fulmarus glacialis
CAAACTTGCTGAGGGTGCATTTGATCCCATATACAGCATCGGAGAAGAGCACAGAATGGCTACACACAGCCGTCTCCATCAGAATAAGAGGTTCTCCTTCATTTTGTCAGATTAAGGATATTTGTGTTACACTCATGAATCTTGGTGGCAATAAATATTTCCTACACCTGGCAATGTTGTTACAATGGCAAATCTTGACTTAATCCTGTCCCTGGTGCCCATAACCTCAGGTAGAAGCTCTGAAAGCTGAAATAAGCCTATCATGTTTTCATGCATCAAGTTCACTACAGTTTGAATGCTTTACCTATCTGTATTACCTGCTGGTTGTCCTAATAAGCAGTAAGGCAGTGTTGGCTAGATGATTTCCACAAAGTGAAAGGGATTTCATTAAATGCCAGCAATGAAACGGAGAGATAACTTTAAGAAAAGTCAGCAGAAGGATAGTTTTGATTCTTAGCTGCAGAATATGGGTAAGAGGAGAGAAAGACCTTTATATTTTCATTGCCGCGATCTAATTTTGTGGCTTGACTCCCAACACAGGATTAAGCCACTTGAACAGCTGGTAAAGTTACTGCTACTCCAGCATCTGAGCACCATTGGAGCGTAAAGTCTGTGACTATCTTCTCCATATCTCCTGAGATGCCCCACACAAATGGAATATATATCTACATCTATATACGCAGGAATAATTTTCCATTAGCCAACTTTACATTGTCTTTCACAGTGCCACGAGGTGACAAAACTGGAAGACAGAACAGTGTCTAATGCTGTTAATCCCTAGTAAAAGCACCAAGAAGCAAAATCTGATCAGCCTGTTATATTAAACAATTCAAGGATAAGATTAATTCAGTGACATCGCTAGGAAACACAAGACAGTAAAATGCAATAGGTAATTTACCCCAGAGTCTGTCAGGGTACTCACTACAATGATGGATGTGAAGATGCTTGCTATTGATGGATTTAAGAAAGGGAGGAATCATTGTATGCATGGGACCTGCAGGGAGAATTTAAGCTTCTTATCCAAGGGTGTAAAGCAATCCCAAAAAAAAGCTTGGGAAGGGCTGTTTCTCATGTCCATAGCCATGAACAATTACTTTGCGTATTCTTCCCCTTATACCCAGCAACATTTGAACCAGCATTCCCTGCACATTCAGTGACCAGGGAGGAAGGGAGAGCACAGGACAGAGCATTGGCAAAGTTAACCACAGCAGAGGTAGAAGCATGGAGGATTGAATCAGTGGGACTTCAGCCGTCTGTGAACAATTGTGCCTTAAATTTAGCTACAGGCAGGATACCAGGCTTGAAATCTTAATAATCTGCATTGACATGGCAGATCTCACATCACTAGAGAAAACAAAGAGCAGGGCAGAGCCCCTTGAGGCATAACGGGAATTCTCAATAACAGCAAATCCTCTCTCATCCAAAGGAAATTTTCTGCGTTGTATGGAGCTCTCACCTTCCCCAGCAGTAGCTGGCCATTCAGCTGGGGACCTTAGAAGACAAGAACATTGCACATTGTGTAACTGTTGAAATTTCGTTATACCATTAGAGCTGATGACAGAATTCACGATTTATTATAGGGCTAGGAAACCAATACAAGCTTTCTGTTATGAGCAAAGCTAAAATCAGTCTGGAACTTTTCCCGGAGTATGGGATGAACAAGAGGAGCCTGAAGCTGAGTTGTCACCACCTTCAAATACAGATGACTTAATTAAAATAAAAAAGAACATATCTGATTTGACTGTTTTTCCCCCTTACCCCAAAGTCAGCACATTGGAAAGTGAACACAATTTATCTTACTGAAGAAGCACACGTCCAGGTGAATCCAAGGGAGGGGCTAGAGAGGCTTGGTAATGAGCTTGAGAGGCTTGGTAATGAACCCTTCTTTGCACGAGTTGGTAATTCCTCCTTACGCTCTGACTGCTCTGAGCTGCATTAGGATTAAACAGAAGCCTTCAGTTGGGTGTAAATACCACTTATTCCCTCACTGAGGTTCCTCTACGCTGCCACAGCAATGCAAGTCACTTTACTGTTGGTCCGTACCAGTAAAACAACAGCAGCAGAAGTAGACCAGCCGGGGAAGAGGATCAGTCCTAGCAAGGATACAGTTATACCAGTATCAGGGCATCTCACACCAGCAGAACTTATTCCATTCCCTCAAATAGAATAAGATATCCCTGGAGAAGCACTTTCATCTCTGGACAGATCAGTCCACCCTGTGTGTACTATGCACTCCGCAGAGGGCAACCTCAAAGCCCTCTTCAAAACCAGCTTCATGACCATACAAGCAGCAAACCAGTACACAGAGGTGCTGACACAGCTGAAACATGTAGACCTGAGCATGCCCGGACACATAAAGGAGGTTAGCGGACCGTCAAACATGTCTGACAGGCTGTCCACAAACCAGTCCTGTGGACACGAGATGAGCAGTAGATACGTGCTGCTACAGTTAAGATGGCGTACAGGCAAACAGAGGCAAAACTGTAAAAATCAATTAGGATTAGGCAATACATACATATAAATTTTAAGTGCAACTGATTCTGCAAACAACCTTGAATTACAACTTCTTGTGGGAAATACAATTACCCACTGCAGAGAACATACTTCTTTAGGGTCCCTGAAATCACCAAAGACTCTCTTTGAGCCCTCAGAGTCATGCCTAAGAGATTCACACTGGCCCTAAGCAAGGCGAAAGAGACACACTCTATCACAAAAGATCCTTTTCATTTTCTCCTCAACATCCTACTCCTGGATCTAGCACAAGCCAGTTTTGTAGTAGACGAGTTAATGGGCCTGTGCAAAGTGCACTGACTGTTCACATTTAAAAAAAAAAAAAACAAACCTAAGACACTTTCATTTATACAGTGTACAGTTGCCATATGAACTGACAGTTAAGACAAAACCACTCAGCAAGCTAATGATTTTTTTTTCCTTTCTGTGAAGCATCTACAAGATGAAATCCCATCTGAATCTCAGTTTCACAGCCTTGCCTTATTTTATTTAAACAATTCAGCTCCTTTTGTCTCTCATTTGTACTGCACTTTGTGCGTCATTCTGGGTTGTTTCACTGCCTATTGCACAATTACAAGTGTTCAAACATATAGAAGGCAAGAATAGCTTAGCTTGTTTCGGTTGCCTTACAATCAATACCCCTGCCTCAGGCACTGAAGAACGTATGAGAAAATGAGTTTTCTGTTTTTATAAACTTTGTCTATCTTCAAGCTCACTTTGATCCATTCTTCTACACAAATGAATAGGGTGGGGCCATTACAGAACAAGTAGAGACAACAACAACGTTCTGTTAGACTGAATCTCAACAGAGGTGACCACACCAAAGGCCACCTTCTTAATGATCGTGCTTTTATTCTCCAAGTCATTTGGAATCTTTATACTCCCTTCCTGAATTGAACAAATGCAAGCTTTGTGATATCTGTTCCTTTTCATTTCGTGGCAGCGATGGTTGTTTTGCTTTGATCTGATCCAGTATGCAATGTTGTGAAGGTACTGTCTGCTAAAATAGGAAAAGTTTATGATTGCTGGAAGTTAAAGCTATTTGTGGGGGTGTTTTTTGATAACACGGTAATTCAGACCATATCCTTATCCAAAACAACTGGGAGAGAAACAGCGTATTACAATGCTGAAAAACTGTTAGAGCAGTTTCACCACAAAAGATTGTGGTTTACATAAATGAGGATTTACAAGCCTAAGGAAGAATTGCAGACATTTTAAAAGTAGCACAACATTTTTTGAGCAGTTTAGCTCCCTTTCAATCCAACCAAAAAAGTAGTTACATCCCCAGTGTACCAACCCTTTTGGAAAACCAGCATTTTTATCAACTCTGGAGATTTGAAAAATCTCCCTTAAAAATCAAAGATTATTTTGGTAATCACTTTTTGGCTGAGATAACAAGAGTTTGCCAGAATATGTACAAAGAGCAAAACATCAAGGAAAACCATAAAGAGGTGGTATAGAATTCCTTTACACCACAAGATATTCCAAATACAGATCTCAGTCTTCAGCCTAGGTCTAAACGTCAACACAGAGGGCTCCCATCTCACCATCATCCTCTAGCAAAAGGAAGCTTAAATTCTAAAAGGCAGCAATATCATTAATCTAGTTACAGCTGGCTCTGAGAAATACACCTTTCAGTTCAATCTGCGCAAGCACAGCTGAGCGCACTGCTGTCCGTATTCCCTCACTGAGACCTCTCCTACAGTTCACTTTGAGCTTGATCTTTCTCCCACTGATGTCGTCAAAAATCTCCCTCTGATGTCAGTATGGCCAGGAGGGGTTGGCATGTGTAGAAATCTAATGAATTGTGGGTGGTTGCTCTATCTTTTGTGCTTTGTTAGGCGTTTAGTAGGTATTTTTTGCTCTCTTGCCAGTTTCCAATTTCACTGGGGTATGCTGCAGTTTTTAATGGAAAATAACTGTTGTGCTTGGTTGTATTTTGTGAAAAGCCCAAAGGCTTTTGCATACAAGCATCCTATAAAAAAGCATTTGTGTTTTATTATTATTAATAATAATGCCACTGGATCAAGAGCAGTCTAAACTCTACATATGGCCCCGGCTAACTTAAGCCACCTAGGCTGGATGATTTTTGTCTATTTGTCTACAATGCCAGGAGGTGGTAGTCTCTCCACTGTTAAATTTGAGCTTTGTAGCTGAATATTCCTGACTACATAGCCTGGACAAGAAGGATCACTGTAATTGCCTGTATATTTTCAGTGTGTGGGTCATTTAAAGACTTATTTCTAACCCAAGGTCTTAATTCAAGTGAATGGGAAGCTACCATCCCAAGAATGTAAGGCATAATCATAAGCTTGTTACTGTCCAGCATGCATTCACATCTAACTACTTACAAGCTCACACACTGTATCATTATATTAAAGAAGATCCAACCTTCAAAAGCAACTCTTGGGTTAAAAGGAGCTAACAGAACTAGCAGGCTATTTGTTGTTGAAGTTACGCTATATTTCAAATACATTTGTTGATTATAGTTATCAAAGACTCACGCAAACACACACACATGTTCCTGGCAGCTGTTCACGAATTTGGAAATGTAAGAATCACTAGGAAGAAGGGAGTTTGAGTCTTTACCACAAGCGGATGCAAGGTAGTGTGGGTCAAATAGTTTAGGAAAAAAAAAAATTCAAATCAAGTCCAGAATGCTGACTTCAGCTCATCAATGATTTGTGAGATCACAAGATCACATTACTCTTTCATTACTCTTTTTTTCCTTCCTAAGAGTATTTGGACAACTGCCAAGTATTTGTAAAAAGGTTTCATGAATTTTAGCACAAATGACAGTTTCTCAGAAAATTTCTGCCAGAACTGTCTCATTTGCTATTCATTACTATCCCGTAAAAAAAAAAAAAAAAAAAAAAAGAGGTCCAGCTTCAAGACTGCAGGAAAAATGGTGTGATCTAGCAGGTAATGTAAAGAGCAATAGTTTGAACAGGATCTTCATTAATGGCCTATAATCTGACAACTAGTATGGTGAGTTGACGCATGATGCAGGGGGGGCAGGAACAGGGTGGATTTAGGAGTGTTTTGTTAAGAGAAGATGATCTTATACTTTACTATCTCATCAGTAATTGCAGCTGATCTGGAATTTTAGTCAGATAACACTTCCAACAGGGAACCATAGTCCCTCCCTCTGACTGAGCTATTGGAGCCATAACGGCACCTACACCACAGGACAGGTGCTTCTCCCTGGCTATGGGACAAGAGTGAATTACAAGCGGTAGGATTCATCTCATAACTTTGGACAACTACGCTTCTAGAGTGTGATTCATCTGACCTATTTGAAAGTTTGCTTTAGCATGAAATGAATGTCATTCTAGAAATGCCTCTTTCTGTATGGTCACTAAAATGGAGCCCAGAGTGACATACTCAGGAGGGGATGTCTACATCATAAGATCTGACATTTGGTCAGTTGGATCCCAGACAGATGAATGTGTTACAACTTCCTTGTGCCATTTCAGAACCTGAAAAAAAAAAAATGTAAGTTTATACCAACCACATACATTTTTCAGCTGTCAATTCCTGGATCTTTCTGTTTCTTGAGAACTTGTGAACATTAGTTATTTTGTCCCAGCTCAGCCTAAATGTAAATTTTCATAAGGAGAAAATTTGCTCAGCCCTACTTGTAAAGGATCGTTCAGCCAGCCGTGCTTTAAAGGCCCTTTAAGGGCTTCACTTTATAACATCAGTACAAAGTCCTAGTTGCTGCAAACGAAGAAATATTTCTCCCAGATAGCACTGATACTTGGAACATGATCTAAATCCCTCTGCTTCCTAAGATCCCACTGTACTAGGAAGTATAATACCTGATGACGCTTTATCATATAATGGCATACAGATAGTGCCAAAGGTGTGAAGTTAGACTTTGCTGTTTGGTTATGTCTGTAACACTCTTCAATATTATATACAGTGGCTAGCCAATTCTCTTCTAAGATGTCATTGCCTTCACTTTGGCTGCTTTCAGATACTGGTTTGAAAGAAGTGGTAATGCCTTAATACAGCCAGGTGACTAGAACATAACGCTAAATTCACAGCACCAGCGCAATACAATTTTCAGTGAACTCTGAGCTGAAAGTTACTGAACCAACTGAATTGGTAACTGTTACAGACAAACATAATCATCCTGCTAAGACTGTCCAAAGACACATCCATGTAGTAACTCATGATGTGTTCACATTTACTTCTGTCAACACTTGCTGCTATGAGGACTCCAGAATGTGTGTAGAAATGCACCATGAGCAAATGTCACCTTACACCGCTTTATGTGGCCCAAATATTATGGTACAAATTCACTCACAGCATAAACATTTGTTTACACAGTCCTAGAGGTAACTATAATGATCAGATATAGGACAAGAATATAGATCCAAAAAGGATCAAAATACTAAATTCCACCAAAATCCAAGACTGTGGATCCATAACCCCCGATTCAGCTGCTTCTTAATGCCTGTATTCTACAGGTGCCTCCAGATAAGAACTTCAAGTTGTCAGGACACCTAAAGCTCTGCTTCTCCACGTGCCAGGAAGCACCCCAGCCTCAACAGTGCTGAATATCTCCTACCTAAACCAAAAGTTGGTCATTCTTTCGCTCCTCTCTCTCCATTGCCTTGATGCATCCAGAGTCTGCAGAGCACCCCTACACACCAGGCACCACATAACATGCAGTAACAGCTACTGTTTTCTTTCTAGATACGGCTGGGTTCAGTTGTCAGACCACTCTGTTAGCATGGAAGAAACTTGGGATCGTGCCTGCCACCACCACGCCGCAGCCAGCCCCAGAGAGTTCAAATGCACATTATTAGTCTGCCATGCAAACCCCCCAGCCTTTGAAGCGTACACTGTTCTCCTTTTCTCTCACTGGAGTTGTTTCACTGGCCAGCAGTGAAAGCCCTCGCTTTCCTCTTACATGGAGAAGGAAATCTTGAAGATGGGTTCCTACTCTATGCATGGCAAAGGCATTTTGAACGAAATGGCCCTTGGATAGAGAAGTCACTCTGCTTCTTGGAAGCACTGTCTTATCCTTGGTTTCTAGCCTAGTTCATCTTCAGTTCTCTTTAATTCTTTAATTCCACAGCAGGGTCAGTATCTGCACTGCAGAGAGCAGACAGACACATTATTTAGGAAACTCTCTGGGAGGTGAGTTTGAGTTCCCTCAGGCAAAAGCAATAATTGAGCGAGATTTCCCACAACCCGGGGGAGTGCTTTAATCACTAGGCTCGTGTTCAAACGGCCACCCCCACCTACTCTTCTGCCATGTTTTAGAAGAAAAAAGAGACAAGCTCTGTTTTAGGAATAAAGGGTGTAACAGGTGGCTACGTGCTGGTAAAGATCCCACAGTATCCTCAGCATTTCCTAATAGAAAGCTGACTACCTGATCCTGATGTACCTCGCTCTTCCCACATACCTGTATGGGGCCAAGGCACTTAACAGAGGTGTCTGCTTACCTTGGGCCAGCCACATAAAAGCTCAGCAATATAACACTCAGTGTTGCAGCATCAAAGTCCCACTTTGGATCAAGCCTGAGGGTGCTACCAGAGGGAATTTACAATGTCAGGACTTAAAACTGTATGTGATGCTCATTACTGTAACAACTGACTCTAGTCTAACAAAAGCAGCGATGCCACAATAGTTATTGTTAAGCAATTTAATTGATCCAGACATTTATTCAGAGCCATTTGCCTGTCGGGGCTCTAGGCAGAGGCTAAGCTACCCTTTTTTTCATTCCCACATTAGATGACTTGTAATTTCTTAACTCAGCCTGACGGGATGTCCCCAGGCTTTGGGACCTTCAGCAGCTATTCTGGTTGCTCATCTCCAAAACTGACTCTGCATGTATATTGGTATATTGTGCTAGTCACCACAGATGACACCCTTTATTTTTGGATGCAAACACTTTACCTTAATTATGTATGCAAGTCATTGGTCTCTGAGGTTCACCTTACTTCACCTCCAAAGATTTAGTGAGGTAATATGGTTTTGTGAACTCCAAAGATTTTGTGAGGCACCTTGAAATAGTATAGTTTTCTGCCTTTTTTCTCCCCACAGACCTAAAAACAAAACCAGTGACTTCGCAAGTCTAATAGGGATCACCAACAATAATCCCAGTTGAAATTGTTTAACTTGCATTTTCCTCAGAAGAAATAGGTGACAAACAGTGGCTGATCTATGGGCCAGGTAGGAAAACCTGTTGACTTTCTCGAATAAGCCCAAATAAAATTTAGTTTTTACACATCACTCCAAACTACTAAACTTGCTTCCTAATACTAGTCCCTCAAACTACCTACCTGTAACCTACATTAGAGTCAAGGGGGAGAATGGACATGCAGCACCAAGAAGGGTTGCTGCATTTCCAGTAGAAGTCTGACTGAGCTAAAAATTGTTACGCTATTTAACTAAAGAGTGCTAAAGAGTGTTACTCTATTTAACACTGATTTTGCGAACAGTCACTACTGCCGTACACAGAAGAGAATAGCCAGTCGATGCATTACTCCAGTGAACTAACTAGATGGATGAATGAATTTTCAAGAGTTAGGTACAAATTAAAAGCTAGCGACTTCAGATGAGACTCAAGGGGTGAGACAAAAGTCTTGATCACTTGAGCTATGCACTGACCAAGTACTAGGAGAGCTTACAGCCAAAGGAAGCAAAAGGCACCGCTGCACGTCCTGATGCACCTGTTTGTTTGATTCCATTTATTTTCCCCTTCTGGGCAGCATGAGATTCTACGTGTGTACTTTACGTGTACATGGAAATAGTAAAGGGAGAATATACATTGTGGTAATAATAATCAAATAATTTCTTAGACACTAAGTAACGTGTCTGAAATATTCTAACATCAGTTGAAGTTTCTGTTGTGCAAGTTCCTAGCACCTTGGTGGGTAGAAATTAACATCTTTAGACCCACTCTTCAGATATAGGATATTAACGTCTCGTGAAGTCAAACATGAGCAACTTACACTTCTTGCCCTCTAAAATGAAATAGGACTTCTAGGTAGTTTTGTGGCTAAGGGGAAACTCAGCTCTTTTGCTGACCTAGTTAAACTGGATTAGTATCTTTCTACATTTATGCATTCTTTCTTGCTTTTAATAGCTGCTTACATAATCATGCTCATCAAAAAATACTGCTGAATTATATAAAAAAAAAATAGCTGAAAATCTGAAGTCACTTCCTCCCTTTGTTGATGTAGTGTCAGAAGAACAGATGGTTGAAATTAAAGAACTGCTTGGAGATGTAGCAAAGCACATTAAAGAAGGAAAGCAGATAGCATTTCTTTTTGGAAAAAACCTTTCCTCTGAGCAAACCAATGAACAAACCTAGGTTACTAAGGAATTTCTTCCTCTAAGAAATTAAAACCAAGCTAGTACCCACTAAAACCAAACCAGGCATTCGACTTACGTGGGTAGAGAATAGTGCTTTCCCTCCCCCCTGCCAGAATCAGGTTGTTGCATTTCTGTAACAAATAAAAAATAACAGTCTAAAATAAACAAATAATTTCCTTCCAGTAGCTATACAGAATCAAGTACACCCATGCTGTAAATCACTTAATGTCAACCAGATTTATAGTTGGGGTGAATTAGATCCAGAATGTTTCATTCCCCATGTTCCTACCAAATAAGCCATATGCAAAGATGCGTTGGCACAAAGTATGGCAGTGAAAAAATTCTTCCAAACCTGTTGACGGATACCACATTCATCCTATTGTTAGCGATGACATATCTGAGGAGAAAAACAAAGACACATTACATATATTAGAGAAAGTGTGAGATCATCACTGTGGATGGACAAATTTGTAATTCCCCTGCCTCTTCTTTCTTGCATCGTCACATGAGGTGACTCCTTCCATCTTTCTACTTAGCTGTGCTCCCAGCTCTTGAACTTTTTTCTTACCTATGACTACTCCAGTGAATTCTTATTCAGTATAATATCCTGGTTACACCTGTCATGACAATATGACATATTTATCTGGTTTGATAAATTTTTTTGAAAATTATACTAAAGATTGTACATATAGAATTCCCTGTACCAATTTATAAGCATGAAAAGTTAAACAAAGAAACCATGCTTTCCCACTTCCCATTCTCTCACATCACAGCTTGATTAAATTGCATTTAAAAATTTAATAAAAATCAGGCCTAATTTTAATTAAACCTCCCTCCCTCCTTTACCCTCTTCTGTTTCAGCCTCAAACAGGAGCACAAACCTATTTGCTTCAGCTCTCCTTCTACAGCCACTTTAACAGGTAATTTTTAAGTGCTCCAGAAGTCAGAATGTATGTCGAGTTGATGAAAGAATGTGCTAAAGGGACAAATGAATACTTGCACAACTGAATACAGGTCAGCAATAGCCAGCACCGAGAAAGGAGTGCGGGAAGTCTGGCCATCTTTTATGAGAAATTTTTGAGACAACTTATGAAACAATTCATACATGTCCTCAATTTCATCCTTTGAACCCCTAAGCCCACACACACTGGATTGAAACTCCAGAGCTTCGGCACCTCTGGTGGTTCTGACAAGTAACTCCATAAGCAGACGGGTGGTGCAAGAAGTCACTTGCAGCAGCTTTCATGCTTTCTTTGCTCTAGCCAGTATATGGGACACAAAAGTAAATCAAACACAAACTTCTTCATGTGAGCATCTGAGTGCGTGAAGGTCCAATGGAGATTGGCCACTGATTTCTGTGGGAACAGGAGCAGGGACAACTCAGTTTAATACATTTAGAAATCATGAGCCACCTGTCAGTCCTCCTGAGTGCAGAAAAAGCTGCTGACCTCAGAAGTATATGGGAAATTAAATCACCTTGTCGATGAGTGCTGGGTGCCTAATAACCAACGACATGGGCCTGATTCATTCAGGCCACCCAAAACAGGAATAGTAAAGGAATAGTTGGGGCTGCTGAAAAAGGCCTGAGATTCCAAGCAACCCATGCAGCTCAGGGGTGACTGCTAAAGCTAATGCTCATTAAAACTATTTATACTACTTGCAACTATTTCAGAGCAGGCAGTGCAGGTGATTGCTCAAAAAAAAAAGTTTGTCATTACTTGAGATAGTGACCAAAGAGACTTCTCTGTCTCCAGGATAATCACAGTAAAACTACACAGAGGACGTGAAGCTGTATTCAGAAGGCCAGATAGATACTTCAAAAGTACTGACTTAGAACATATGAATCTTTCACAGTTCCAGGTTTTGCAAGCTTCTGAGTAATGTTTGTGTCTGCAAATCTTGTTTGACTACAGTAGACCTTATTTTTGTAACTTAATCCTGTATTTTTTGCAGAGGTGGTTCAATTAAAAGGGGAAGAGAAAAATCAACATTTTTCTACATGAATGAAAGACATCAAAGTAAATAAGATGAGATGATCTACTCTGTTACCTCCAGAAGCTAATCTTCCACAATGCGTGGGACTCTTTGAAGATCTCTCTGGCACACTCCTTCTTCTGATTCCGCTTTTCCCCTTATTATCTTTCTATGTTTATTCCTCCCTGTGACTAATATCTGTTCCTTTCTTCACGTATTTTCTCTTTTTTTCCTGCCTGCCACTTCCTGCAAGCACTTCCCCGTTTCTCTTGGAACACAATTCAGTGGCAAACTGCCTTAAAACCAACAGTATTCAAGGTCTGTCATACCATTGCTCCTGAAAAGCAGTGCCACTGTTACATGTTTCATACCAGCAGAAGGATTTGGCCTGCTGCGGTCAAGCTCAGCTAATTCCAAAAGGAAATAGAAAAGAAGCTGTTTCTCCCAGAGACCCTTTCTTTCTTTTTCATGGAGCAAGCTACTAGTAGGCTGTGAGGGCTTCCCCACAGATTTCTCACCACCCTCATGCGGAGGGACTGCCTGCCATTAGCCCAGGAGGCCAGACTCCATCATTGTACTTGGTAAGTTTTCAAACCAGTAATTTTGGGCTTTCTCACATTGCTGTGCTTGTCTAGGAGGATCTCTCTAATGTTTGCAATGCCTACATCATTATCTTTCTGCATAGCTGTCCTCGGCTCTTCACTTGCTTGCAAAAGCTATCAAAATATTGACAACAGTGATGCTACCGAACTGCCATCACGCTACCTACCATATGAGCCAATATTGCCTCACTTTCTGCTTATACCTCTCCCTTTTCATCACATCTGTGTCCACCTGTTGTGCTTGTCTTTTGCTTCTATTGTAAAATCTTTGAGAGAAGGACTGCCTTTTACTGTTTTTCTACAGTACGTAGCACAAGCCATCAGAGGAAACTGCAGTAATAACAGCAACAAGTAAAAAGACTTGGTCTTTGAATAGCTTCCATAAACCTTCTGTGAGGCTCTATTCTGATCTCGCTTACGCTGATGGGAATCCACCAGTGGGTGCATAATAACAAAATATACATCTAATACATTGCATAATGTAACACAAATCCATTGTATGAAATATCTGGAATCAGTAGAGACACTCCAAAAGTCGTGTGTCCTGCCCATCAAGTGCAATTGAAACTGGAATTTAGCCATAGCTGGATCACTTGCAGGCTGAACAGCTACACTTGAGGCTATATTAATAATAGTCTATTAATTCTAAACTTGAAGGGGACTTTTTAGGTTTTTATTTTCAATTGCACAGCTTCATGTTGAAAACTGCACATAACCCACCTACCATGAATGATAAAATGCATTAAAGAAAAGCTGAGGGTGCAAAAATGAACAGGATCAAGAGCATCAGGCTTATGGTTGCTTGTGCAAACTTACATAAGCCTTCCTTGCATTTATGCATTCTTCAATGACATGATGACAGGTGATTTTCCTGCCTCAGAGGACCTCTGCCTCACTCAGTACACAGGATTGCCAGCACAACCTCTTAAAATAACACTAAAATCAGTGTTCATGAATGGATGCATAGGCTTCTGTCATATTTGTCATTAGAGTATCTAAGTGCTTTATAGGGGGGGCAAAAAAAAAAAAAAGAAATGCTCATTAATTTATTATCACAAAACAGCTTTGAGAAAGGAAGAGCTGTCCTATCCCCATCATACAGACCAGAGCTGAGGCATTGGTTTATCTCAAAATTGCCCCTTAATTTTGCATTCCCTGTTCATGAGCTATTTTTTTTTTCTTCCAGATTTTTTGCAAAGTTTTCGATGTTTAAAACCTAGCTCCTACTGACATATGGACCACTCCAGGGCAGCGTTCAATTGCATGGACCTCTAAACATCTTGTCTCATGATCCATCTCTGTTCTTAATGTGGTGGACACCCACTAGAAGAGAACACCATGCAATCACGTGATTAGAGATGACTTCTGAACGCACATACATCATGGTGCTGCTGTAGCACTGCTATGATAGCCCTTACTCAAACATGCCCTAACTTCTCAACACTTAACTTGGCAACTCTCCATCCTTCTAATGCAGGCTTTGTTGGTTTTTTTTTTTTGGTACATTCTGCTATATATACAGGCTGTGCCTCTATGCACATAAATACGAAATTATAAACTTGTACCACACAGACCTGTCCTGTTTCTACAATCTGCAGCACAAACCTTTATATCTTTAACAGAGAGTTATGGATAACTAATAGCTGGTTGCTGCCCTCAGTATGGTCTGGTCAAGAAGTCATTCTGCAAACACATTATACAGCTACTGAAGAATAACAGAGGACTATGCCAAGTTCAGAAGCTCTGGAGTCTAGCTTTTAAGAACTTTTCTTTCCATTTACCTTCAGCCTCTCTAACCTTAGTGACTAACTGCAGGTTGTCTTTGCTCTTATTCTTCTACCAAGTCTTCTGTCTATGCCCTCAGAGCTATCACCTGTGCCTCACCCTCCACTGTACCACAGATCAGTGCCAAGTACATAAAATCCTATCCTTCCCTGCTCCTACTGCACCACTTGTCTCATAATTTCAACCTCCCAGTGCCTGTGCATAAGGCAACAAAGAGAAATTACACTTATAAAATCCTGGAAAAGAGAATGCCTGGTGGAAACGAAATCCCCGAGAAACATAACTGCCAAATTTCAACAGTTCACACAATGGAGAAAGCACAAGCTGAGGTGCGTGGGTTTTTAAGGGGATTGGAGGTTGGATGATTTTGAGCTAATTTTCACAAGGTCAGTAAAAGGCACACATCTCAAATCAGCTTCCCAAGTTAAGATTCAAGCCTTTGCTCGAAAGCACAGGACTCAGTGAAAAAGCAGTGTATTTTCCTCCTTACTTCATTCTCAGAAATAGTTGAACGATTTTTGACTAAACGTTCCTCAGAAATAACAACAACAATCTACCGTAGCCAAATAGCTGGCATGGAAAATCTGAGCCCAAGTGGTTAAACTTTGGCAATGTTATCAGCAATTGCAACAAAAGTCATACAATGAAAAAAGTTAGTCAGTCTTAATTGTCTGTGTCATTACCAGGTCTGCCTGTAATAACATGGTAGCTCAGCCTCCTGGCCTCTTCTAGATGACACCTGACTTACAATTCTGTGGGAATTTTTAATGTGTTACTATATGTTTATGTATATCTGTCATCATTTCATTATGAGATTAAAATTATATCCCCATTTATACTCTCATCAGAAATAATGGCCTGAGAATACCCATTGTTATTGCTGCAAATTGTAAATCATGCAATAAAAAGAAGGCCAATTATCAAACTGAAATTGCTGTAAAAGAAGGATCCCATTTTGTCACACAGGTGAGTACAGTCTTCAAATCTTTCCGCTGTTTAGATATCTACATGCAATGAGGCAGTTTCGGGGGGACAAGTGGGATTTGCTAGTCAGTACCCCATGAAACGCTCAGGTAATGATGATTGTAAGGCAAGGAAAAGCTATTATCCCAGATGGAGCACAGAGGCACAGGAAAATTAAATTCCCATACAAAGCTCACAGTCTGTGCCAGAGCAGAGAACCAAACCTGAGGCTCTGAAGTTCCACGCTGGCTCCTTAAGCACCAACCAACCTTTTTTTCCACTCTATGTGTAGGTCTCAGATTTTATTGAAAGATGTTCTATTTTGTATTTGGTTTTCAAAAACTCTGGACAAAAGCTAAAATATATGCTGTATCTCCACTGAAAGGTTAGGAGGAGAACTGAAAGAAAATAGCATTTGAAATGCTCTGATGTTTTACCTAAACCTGCCTCTTGGAAAAAAGATGGCTCTTTCTGCTGATTTTCGGCACAATATGATAAATTGGTTAATCTCAGCCCAGTCGTCAAGTTGGTTCAGAGAGGTCAAAACAGTAACAAAACAGTAAATCCTTACATTTAGCACCATAACCACTTAATTATAGAGGATAACGTTATGACATTGCTGGTGTTTAAGGCTGAGTGCACCTCTGTTCTGCCATAGGAGTGGAAACATATATGCATTACCTTTCCTGGAATGCTTTTGCTTCTTTTTGGATAGTTGTCTTTCATCATATTCCGATCTCAAGCAATTTGAAAAGCCAGCAGTGTTGCTAGAGAAACTGAGGTTAAAACTAAGCTCCTTTTTACTTTTGCATGATGGGAATAGCAAGATGAACTGTTTCATTGTTGTTTTTTTTTTTTTTAAACAGTATCAAATCACTTTTTAAAAAAAGCTATGATAATCTCTAAAGAAATTAAGAGTGTTTCAATATCTGGTATTTCCCAATTGTTTATTTAAAGGGCAAGTCCTGCAGCAATTTTTTTGTCTCTGCCATTTCATCACATTTACAGCTTCCTGCAAATGCATTTTGTACATGCAACTCTTAGTGTAAATTTTTAGCATACATTCAAGACCTCTCTGCCCACATCTCAAAAAAAAAAGAGATAAAACTAAAAGGTAGAAGTATGATATCTAGCAACCAAAACACAGACACAAACACTGCAAGGATCTCCGTAGCCATATAGCCACAGGACCAGTATTCTCTTGGGATCTGTACTGGGTCTGGCTGGGATGGAGTTAACCTCCTTCACATGGTGCTGTGCTTTTGCATCTGTGGCTAAAAGACTGTTGATAACACACTAGTGTTTTGGCTGTTGCTGAACAGTGCTTGCACAGCATGAAGACTTTCTCTCTTCCCCACAAAGCAAGTAGGCTGGGGGTGGGCAAGAGATTGGGAGGGGACACAGCCAAGACAGCTGACCCAGACTGATCAAAGGGATGTCTCATACCATATAGCATTGTGCTCAGCAACAAAAGCTCAGGGAAAAGGAGGAGGAAGGAGGGACGTTCATGGTTATGGCATTTGTCTTCTCAAGCAACTGTTACTCTTGCTGAGGCCCTGCTTCCCAGGAAGAGGCTGGACATCGGCCTGCCGATGGGAAGGAGTGAATGAATTCCTCTTTTTGCTTTACTTGCACACTCAGCTTTTGCTTTCCTTATTAAACTGTCATTATCTAGACCCACAAGTCCTTTCACCTTCCTTCTTTTTTGCTCCCCACCACGCATGAGAAAGGAGTGAGCAAGAGGTAGGGTGGGTATTTGGCTGCTGGCCAGGGTCAACCCACCACATGTAATAGGTGTCACCCATCTATATTCTGTTAGGCTAGGCAAATGCATCTCTTCAGTACAGCACAGTAGAGATCTAATGATGTTATCCAGTCATTCCCCACTGTACGTGGTACAGAACAATTTAAAAACTTCAAAAAAATCAGACAGCTCACTCATCTCTGTATACTCTTCAAGATAAACAAAACAGTTGACAACTCTTGTGCAGTATTGTGCACATTTTTTGTGTGTTTTCTTCGTGTCTCCCAAAGAAAACTAGAGTTGGTCAGAGATGCAGGAGCAGCCTTTCGCCCTACAAACCAGCCATGCCATCTGCATTTTTTTATTCTCAGGCTATCCAGAGAATTTTTTTCCTTACAGGAAATACCATCTTTCAAAAAACCTTCCAACTTGTGTCTGAAGATTTTGACATATCACCATAGAGCTTCATGGTTATACTTCCTGGCACTTATACGCATCTTCCTTTATCAAACAGACTATCTGGCCAGACCTGATGGTCTCAATTCCGGCTTAGATGTCGCACTGCCTGCTGAGATGTAGTAGTTCATCACACAACAGAAACATCTGGCCAGCAACCTCAACTCCGACATGTAATAGGGCATATGAGGTACCTGCCCTGACATTCCCCAAGGACTCACTATACAGTCCTGAAATAACATTTTCAGTGTTCAGTCAACTTGATGTTATTATCTGAAAACCAAAACTTTCACAGATTTCTAGTATTTTTTTTTTGTGAAACATGAAAATTTCCAGAGAAAGCCAACTCTCCAACTGTTTTAATCAAAACCTAACTTTTATCACCTTCTTCCTCCTCTTCTTGCCCCTTGCCTTGCAAAAAAAAAAAAAAAGTGAAGGTAGGTTTCCAAAGAGCAGTCTTAACTAAACGCTAACTGCCAAGAAGGTTGCTCAGTTTCAGGTTCTGCTTTTCCCTTATTTGCTGACACTAAACATTAAATTGATGGCTTCTATGCACTTAACACAAGTTCCTAGTTGCATTTGCAAGTAGCATCTTATGCACAACATATAGCCAATTTCTAATCAATCTCTTCTATAACAGTTTCAATTAAACTCTTACCTATTTTCTTACAAGAAAAAAGAAAATCCCATGAGTTATACCACGTGGAGATGCTCTAGACAAAACTGGCTGAGCTGCAATATTCTGAGATTAACCCGTACCACATCGTCTGCGCTGTGCAGGTACCACCCTGTGGTAGTCCTCTTTTACCAGCCCATACAGACAGTTGAGTATACCAGTGAGGTAAATCTATGTAGATTACCATCACGTTACATGATGATGAAGCTACATATATACATGGCACTGTGTTAGAATTGCACCTTAAAATTTGCACAAATCGTCATAAGCCTTTGGCAGTCTTATCTTCTCTGCTGTTTCCCCTTCCCCATGAAATAATAAAAAAATAACACTAAAAGGGATCTAATAATCTTGTTCATTTTGGTGCTCCAAGGCAAAATCATCTGCTCCCACATCATTCTTCAAAGATATTTACCCACCTTTTCTAAAAGATTTCCACTCACAGAAACTCTGCTACTTCTCCAGGCAATCACTATCCTTATTGCTACAAAGTATTCCTGAATATCTACCCTATTGTCTAACATATTGCAATTAGAGCTAGTTAGTCTGATATGAAGAACAGTATAGGGTTATACTAGATGCAACTACCTTCTGATTAGTACCCTCTTTGCCAGAGCTTTTTATATATTTAAGGACCCTTATTAAACTGTCCCTCCCTTTGAAATCCTCCATTCTTTGGGCCAAAAAACCCAATTCATTCAATCTCTCCTTACCTTTAGGTTTTCCAGACTTTCGATCATTCCCTTGTTCACTTTGGATTTTCTCCAATGAGCTCACATCCTATTAGAAAGGCACAGCCCAAAATCAGATCCAGTGCTCCAGCTGATGCCTTATCAGCACTGAGTGAAGCAGGATTACTTCATGTGTCTTGTCAGCTATATTCCTGTTTGTATGTCCCAGGTTGGCAATTTTTTTTTTTTTTTTATGCAGCATTCCCAACTCATGTTCACACTTGTGATCCACCACAACCTGCAAGGCTTTTTTCTGAAGAAGTATTTCCCAGCTACTTACTCATGTGAACTGATGACTTGGAGATGTTCTTCGCTAACAGACACTGCTAAAGTAACACAACTAAAGGGCAAACTATCCCTGGTCAAAGCCTTGATGTAGAGGTATTGGAGAGCTCTAATATGTTACTTCTGTGTGCCCTGAGAGGTTTTTTTTGCTTGGTTTTGTTTGGTTTATTTTGTTATTGTGCTTTGGTTTAGGTGTTTTGTAGTTGTTGTTTTTTGTTTGTTTGTTTTAAACAAAGCTGGTGGACAGGGAGAGGATACATACAGAAGACAGATCATCTCATTCAGTAAGTGTTCTTGCTGACTACAACATAGCTGCATAGTTGCTACGTGGTCAGTCACTAATGCTTCCATGACGTCATGAGGACTGTGTCTCTCAGCTCGTATTTGGTGGCTATGTTCCCTGTGCTCTGACAGAGCTATTTTTTGCTGACCATCTGTATACAAATTGCTCCTCCTTTGTACAATCCATTTACTTGCACTGTACATGAATGTATGACCTAACAGAATTATCATATGTGGTTTTAAAGTGATAGTCCAGTGGTGCCACGCATCCTAGATCTGAAGAGATAGTCCTTTTTATTTAGACTGACCAACATAATTTAGACTGACCAACATGATCTGAAGTGATAGTCCTCTTCATTTATACTGACCAACATAGCTACCGTAAATTTGTACTACCACTAATGGACTCTTATTGTTTAAGAACTCCATGGGTTGATGAACTGGAGATCTAAGATAAAATTTGGTTCTTACGGCCATTCCTGAATTTCAACGCACAGGGCCACTGCACAGGAGAGACAGAAGCCTAGGGAGAGAGCCCTTATGTTTGCAAGCAGAAAGTCAGAACCGCTTTACAGACCCAATTGTCACTGATGACCAAAGCTGCTGGACTGACTGAAGTTAACAAAAGGTCATTCCACTCAACTCTGTAGGTTTTAGGCTGAGCCTATGCTTACTAATGCACCTCCAGGGCTCCAGTTCTGCCTGTGGCTTTGATTCCTCTATGAGCTTTGCACCTCTATTACTGGACATTTTAAACACCTGGGTCTTGGGTGGAGTCTTCGCAGCATTTTTCAGTTAGAGGAGACGTTTAAGGTCTCTAGGAATTATCATCAGGCTGGTCTTTGCAAGGTGGATGCTTTTGGACATCATTGAAGAGGCTCAAGAGGCAACAAATGGCTTCAAGAGATTTACAGAATGGCCCTGCTCCATAGATTTGAGTTGGAGAAGATGACAGAAGATCAAGACGAGGGAAAAAAGAACATTTTTTATAACAGGAAAACCTGCTTGGTGGCCTTCCTGTGTCAGAATGCATACCAAAAGGTTTTTTCTCTTCACCTGCTCCAGAGATTTGAGTTGGAGAAGATGACAGCATCAAGACGAGGGAAAAAAGAACATTTTTTATAACAGGAAAACCTGCTTGGTGGCCTTCCTGTGTCAGAATGCATACCAAAAGGTTTTTTCTCTTCAAGAGAACTGTGCCATGAAACCAAAAGAATCCTCCCTGTTTATCAAGCGGGAAAAAATAACCAATGACTTCAAATACTTCTTTAATCTCTACCATCCCTGCAGAAGGCTTTTCTTTTTACACATTTCAGCTGGTTTATTGCATAAATATTATGTTAGCAGTCATTCTTCAGTGTGTAGGTGGGATCGCCAGTAGGCAGAGACAGTGATAAATGAGTCTCCAGGTGTTGCTGCTCTTTTTAGAAAATCCTTTAACAAGCAGTTATGAAAATTGAGGTCATTTTGAAAACTTATAAGAGTTACCGTAAGTTGCTTCACAGATACTTCTTTTTTTTAAAGAGGTGCTGTCAAAGTTGGTGAACCCAAAGTGGGTTGTATCTTTCTACTTAGCTCTGTTTACAAAACCTAGATAATTATTTATATGCATTTAGTTTTGAGGATACATTGAAGAGGTCAGGGCTGGAGATTATTGGAGCAATGTTTTTATTAACTTCTTTTCTGGTTGCAAGAAAGCAAATCTTGCAGTCCTGTACTCTCCAACAACCATTTTGCACACTTGATGACAGCAAGCAGATGATGATCTGTTTCGTTAAGGTAATTATTGTAAACACCAAGAAGCCAGGAGAGAGGCTGCACAGCTCAAGAGATAAGAGTCTAAAGCCTTTCACCTTCAGACTGTAGATCCTACCAACAACCAGGCTGAACAGGTTCATTCAAGTATCCAACCTACACGAAAGCGTCCTCACCACCATCAGCATCCATCAAACCTAGTAGTAAGTGGCTCGCTGATTGACAAGGCTCCACAGGGAAGGGGAGGACTAAGCCCGATCGCCACGCAGGGAGGAGCGGTGGGCTCTGTCAGTCCCAAGGCAGGCACCGCTGCTGAGGTGAAGCTCTTCTCGCTGCGGTGGTTCTGCAGACAGAAGAGTGCTGGCAGCTTTCCTGCGTATCAAATGGATGCAAACTATTCTGTGAAGCACTCCAAAGGAAAAGGAGGAAAAACAATATTTCAAAGCTTGTTCAAAGCACCGTGCCACTGTCCTTATCAACACCATCCTTTGGCACGAGGAAAGGCACTGAGAGCGGGTAATTCCAGGCAAACACCACCCAAAATACCATTCTGAATGCTCCCGTGCCAGCACTTGGAATTGGGTAGCAAAGAGGAGAGGTGCTTCGCAGTCAGGGTCGGCACTGAAGGCCTCAGCTCTCAGGATGGAATACACACCATATTGAGGGAGCAGAGCTGTGGAAAACCGTTTGGCATTTCATAACCAAGTCCCCCACCTTCACACTTAAGTAATATTTTATCGTCTAGCATCATGTCTTGGCACAGAATTCCACAGGCTGAGACTCTTTTGTAATTCTTGTGCTCTGCAGTGTTTCCCCCCGCAAAGACACCTCTGTCCAAAGGTGGAACACAAACAAGCTCCATTCTGAGTCATAAAAACATAACACATGCGTAAGTGCATGCAATAATCTTGGTATAATTTGCCCCTTAGTCATTGTCTAGTCCTATTATGTAAATCTGAAACATGCATTTTTGAAAATAAAGGGCTTCAGTAAAATAATTACTGTTGTAATCCTGGAACCACACCCAATAAACAGTTTAGCAATCAACTGGCTCCATATATTTGAAAGCTATAAACAGATTAGTACAAAATTAAAGCAGTAAGGGCCAAAATCTCAGCTGCTGGTGTAAATTAGTACAGTTTGACTAAATCAAATTAGCAGTTTGATTGACTTCAATTAAGCTACACTAATTTACATTAGGCTGTCATCTTTTCTCGCTCTATGTGTATGAATAGCAGAGCATGTGTATGTGTATATGGGGTTTTTCTGTATTCTAGGCAGATAGTGATCTTTAGCACAATAATCTCATTTCTCTCTCTGTATATGTAGATTTGTGAAACCTAAGTATGACTTCAGGCACTATGGGGAGAGGAATTGAAGGGCTACCAGAAAAGAAAGAACCGATGACTCCAATCCAATAATTTCAATAAACTCCTATTCGTTTTCTTAATAAGAAATTTGCTTGACTACAGAAAATGGCCTGAGATTGCCCTTAGCAAGCTTCATTTCAAGCAAACCTAGAAATTATTATCCATTTACAGTTTTTGCACAATTTGGAATAATAGCCAATTTTTTTAAAACCAATTTTGCTAACTTCACAATTTTCCAGGACAGGAGCTCCACCTGACTTTTTGCACATCTCCCTACAATTCGTGACATGACTTTGGTCTCATACTAGAAATAATCCGTATTTCAATGGTTTTTAATGGCACAAAATCAGCCATTAGAAAGATCAGATGATGGGGACCCCCTTTTCATTTGGGAAAGGAGGCATCTACTACACTTTCATACTAAGCCTTATGAAACACATGAATCCTTACCATTATCCTCAGGTCGTAGGTTGGATAACTGGGGCACAGAGTCAAATTATGGGCTTAGGCCAAGGAATGGGGGAACTAAGAAGTCAGATTAAGAAACATAAACTCTTGTGCCCTAGCCATGTACTGAAGCCATGCTTTCCCCTTAGATCATCCATAGTCCATCACATATTGCCAAATTACAAATAGTCACTCCACTACAATTGCTTTTCTGGTGTTCTGTCTGGACTAATCTTTTATCATGGGGGCAGGAACACAAGGGGGAAAGGGGAACTGTGAAAAAAATGTTGTGGACCGAAACATACATTGTATCTGGGTGACAGCAGGGAGAGTCTCCTTCTAAACGCCCTTTAAAGCAAAAAGCAACAGTACTGCTAATGGAGAAAACATATAAGGAGGGAAAAACAAATGCCACATGGCTAAAAAAAGCAGAATGAAAGAGTGAGGAAATGAAATTTTGATCTAATTTATTCCCAACCCATTCAGAAAAATTACTTACATGGCTAAAAGTTAGGAAGAGAGAATGTAGAAGTGTCTGGAGGAATTTTGGTATTGAATGGACCTAAAAGGATGAAGGCAGACCTCCCCTCCAGGGCTTAGGACAAGGCGAAAGCGATGGAAGTGGTAGAGCAATCAATAAGCACGTGCTGCTAACACGCCAGCAGATGATAGAAGGAGTTTGGT
>NW_009190674.1:23629-36976 GCF_000690835.1 Fulmarus glacialis
TCTGCTGTAAACACACTGGTTTGACTGCAATGCCCCAATAACATCTGACATCTTGAAGCATGTGGAGAAACACGTCTCTCTCTTTTTCTCATCATTTTTTCTTTACAGACGTAAGTCTAAGGAGGGGTCTACCTTACAATGTCTGTCATTTCGTGATTGCTGTTGAGTAACAAGTAAAAAACATGAAGAGCTTTATTTGTGAGCATAGCACAGGGCTTTGACCCAGAGAGAAGATTGTTCTGCATGTTCTTGTTACTGCGATATTTCCCAAATACCACGATATTCCTGGCTGGGAAGGCGGGCAAAAAAAGCATGTGCTTAGCAGCATGTGGCAGGACAGTGAGGAAAATGCTCTCTGTGCTGCTTTCCCACGTCTAAGCTCATCTTTCAAAGCTTGGGAAATACTGCGCTATTGATTAACAGGATCAAGCAAACGTTAACATTAAAAGAAAAAAGAAATGAAACCCTGATTATTCATTCACATATTTTGATAAAAGCCTGTTTTCCATATGCTCTTTCACTTGTTTTATGCTATCATCTGTCACAAATCCCAACAAGTTCAAGGGCAGGAACATTTGCAGAAACAGATAGTTCTTATGCAAAGCATAGTAAATGCTCAAGGAATTAAAACTCTGAATTAATACACATGACAACACGTTCTTGAATCTTTAAAGAGTTATTTCCATCTTTCAAGGAACACAGCTGAATCATAAGACCGCACATAACTGGTCAAACTTTGACGAGGTATGTCACATTTAGTTGACACTACAAAGCTGCCTGCCACTTCACAGAAAAAGGACTTCTAGGATCCTTCAGCATTATACTTGAGGCTAAGATTTCTTTTCTTTTCCTTTTTTCTTCACCACAGAACTTCAGGTTTTAAAAAGCAACATAAAAAACACGTTGCTGAGTCTTGGAGTTTTGAGACAAGTCTCTGTTGAGCTTTTCCTATCTGAGTTTTAACTCCCACATACCACTGAAGTGTAGGGCTAGGTTTTAAAATCATGCGGATGCCTGAATAGACTGAGAAATCTATGTTGGGACTGTCAAAATACCTAGGTATTCCTTCCAAAATCAACAGGTGATGCTTACTTAGGAACTTCTGAAAATCTCATCATTGAATTATCAATATTTTCAAGCTCTTAAATAACTTTTCTAGAAAACAGAGCACTCAAGAATCCCGGAGTCTCACCTCTGGGACTCACTCACTGGGTGACTGAGCAAACCTCATCATTTGTGAGTGCTTCTGTTTGTCCCTTGCAGCAACACTAAGGGTGCCGGCTGCCAGGCCAGATGTGCTTTTCATCAACTGATCTCAAAGTGCACTATACTAGCTAGGTAGCTGGCCTTTGCAGGGTAATCCAATTAGGCAGCAAGGGGACTCTTTGAAGCTGCCAGAATGATTTCCATTGGCTTCAGTGGACGCTGAATCAGGTCTAACAAGTCGATAGACTTCTTAGACCTTGAAACGATAGGTGCCTTTGAAATACCTATATATAAAGATACACAGAGACGTAACTTGCCCATCTGTGCCTCAATTTCCTCATCTCTGAAATATGGATAACAACAGCTATTTACCCATCTCTATAGAAGGCCTGATAATATTTAAGGCAATTGGTGTGATGACTAATTAGCTAATATTTGAACAGGAATTTGAAAATTTAAAGCACTACATAACTGCTAAGTACTATTACTAAATTAAGCCAACTGTCACTAATGGCAGACAGTCTGATCTTTGCTGCTTGTTGACACAAGACCAACTACAAATAATGAGTTCCATAAAGTCTAGAATATGTCATACATGGAGAAATTAATGAAAATTAGGAGGAATAAAATGGTACATCATCATCATTCAATATTAAATTTATTTATTGGATTTCAGAATTTTAATCAGCAATGCCTACAGCAATTTCCCTTTCTATATGCACTGTGTAGCTAAATAAACCACACACGCCTCTTTCATTGGAAATAAGGTCTGGGTTAGCCTTGTGTCATTAGACTATCCCCTGATACTGTTAGATCCTGCATCAGGAGCCCTGTTCATCCGTTCATGAAGCTCCAGTTAGGTTTGCTGCTCTTCCTACTCTGGCTGGGAGGTTATTACAGAATCTCATTTTTAGTAACCTCCTAATTACAAACCTAATCCATTAATGACCAGTCTATTTCCATTTGGCTTTTCCCAGATTGCACCAGAAGCTCACAGTTATTCTGTAGTCAGTTAGCATATCCAAATCTTTCTCCACCTAGTTCTTTCCCACCACATGCTGTATTGGCTTGTAGGGACCAACAATTTCCACTAAAGGCAGAAGCCCTCAGCTATTAAACTTTTAGTCTGTTTCCATCGTTCCTGCCCTCACACTCCCAGTATGGGAAGAACTGGACATTATCTCTACATTGACAATGCCTCCTCGTCTTGTGTGAGCAGAGAATTTCATCAGCCGGTTCCAACCTTCTACACCCAAGGCATTAATGAAAATGTTAAGTAAGATCAGTCCCAGGCTGGCCTGTGAGGATTTCCATTAATAACCTTCTACTAAACTGGCAGAACCTGTGCCATCTCCCTGGTCCCTGCCCACCTTCCTACCAGCTTCCTCAGTTTAAGAAGAAAGGTGTAGTCTATGTTTGCTATCTCAGTGTTTCACTCCTGCCACGGCAGTTTAGCAGATGAAATCTGAGCATTTAAAGTTAGCCTACTTTACGGAGGCACTCTTCGGCAGCATGTTCAGTGAAAAAATGTAGTTTTTCAGATTCCAGACTTACACAAAACAACTACAGTACTCTACGCTCAGCTTCAGAAATGTAGAGGTAAGTACAGGTCTCCATACACCTTCAGTCAAATCATTACCTACAACGTTTTCAGAAATTGTGGGGAATTATTCCTTTTCAACTGTCCAAACAATTACTGGCATTTGTTAGCTCTATTTTGACAGAACTGGTTTAACACATTCTTAAAAAAATACACGGCTTATTCTTTTTGATCATCACAAGAGTGTCATCAGCCTACCACAAATATTGTAATAAATAACTCTGCACCACAAAGAAACATGATCCTCTAAACGTTGAAGCAACGCATTTGCTAAGGAGGTGTGTATCAAGTCAAGTCATCTCAACATATAACTGATCCCCCAGTGGGAAGCAAGCAAACAAACAAGAAAACAGAATATCTTACCTTCAAAATGCCAGCTAACACAGCTCCGTAGGCCCAGTTTTTCTCTAGTATATACCCCCTGCGAGGCAGCGGATGGAGTAACATTGCTGCTCTAGCAAATGGTCTGGTCTACAGCTCTCAGCATGGTCTACAGCAAGGGTGTTCGCTGGTCGCACGGTGATCAGGGACCCTGCAACTCTTCCCGCCAAGCCAAGAACAGCCAGGCACTTCCTCCTCTCCTTTTCCTTCTTGTTTGCAAGGCCACGTGCAACCCCTTTCTCTCCCTCTCAGAAGCTGGATTATTTTGTGATGGCAACTGGTCATTCAGCCCCAGATCCTCCATAACATTGACAGCACACAGGCTCCTGACTCTTGTGTCTCAGGGGAACTCGGGTAAAACTGCTCTGTTAGGGGAAATTCCCTCCCTGGAAATAAAAATCTCCTCCCTCAAGAAAAAGAATGTCCCCCCTACACATTTTGCCTGGAGGCAAAAATCAGCATCCTATTTTTCTAAGTCTTATCCTTTCCTTCCCAGAAAAACACTAAATCAGCCAAATGGCTCTTGCTGCCCCTCCACTGGAAAGAGGGAAAGCAACAGCTAGAGGAGAAAATCTGGAACGAAAAGCGTGACTGGCAAAAAAGAAGTGGTAGCGCTGACCTCCTGGCTCGAGGGCAGTGCGGAAAGGAAGGCAGCTGAGAGTGGGAGGGAAGTGGTAGAGGAAAAATAGCATGCATATGTGCGTACACACATGCAGATACAGATTTACCAAGGACTAGTGAGGAGGCGTTCGCCTCCCTATTGGCATCAGTTTGTGTAGCATGTATTCCTGCATCTGGTGGTACAGCCACAGCAGCATGGCTCAGCTGCCCCCCACCCTATTTAGGAAAGGGCATCGCCGAGCCTGAACAAATGCGTCTGCGTCTACATGTTCATATGTGAAGGGGCCAGTATTATAGGAGAACGTTATGTTACATGTGCTATTTTCAGTTGACATGAAACACTATTTGTAAGCTTGCATAAGGAACATGATCTGAGCTTGCATTTGTTCCATGTCTGCAGTTCCCAGCGACCCGTGCGTGCAGACAGACTCTAAAGTTGTAAGCTTGATCTCCCTGCGAAAAAGAAAATCAGAAAAACTTCGTACTCTTTGCACTTACAAGGGCAGATCTCCTTACACCAGACACTGCTCTTTCAGCAGATCTTTGTGGGTGGAGATTTCATATCAGCATGTCTGCCAATTCCTGCCAGAGTTTCATCCAAGCCACAACATACAGAGTCAACATTAATTAGCATTAATTATTATTTATAAGAAGCAATATTATCTGCATTGCTATCATTCACACTTATTTTTATGTCTTACATAGGGCTCATGTGCATGGTACATCACTGCCCAAACAGACAGAACAAGGTCCCATGGAATCTGCAGACTAACACACAATATTGCCATCCTTAAACCATTTTGAATAAATCGTTGTAATGGTTAGGAGATCCCCTTTTCTCTGCTCCCATGAACTTGCTTTCTACTTTCTGTTTATAGTTAGGTCAAGATTTCTCTTCTTTTTTTTTCCCACAGCCAGGAAGGAATAAAAAAAATCCTGCTTGTAGATCATAAAATAATTGGGTTTTTTCTAACCAGAAAAACAGAAAAGAACCAATACAAGAACAGCATCCCCCCAAACCATTTGGAACCACCAAAATACAGTGTTTCCAGTACAAAACTCTCAAGTGAGCCATGTGCACTTTACCAGAATGTATTGGTTTCACATGACCAGAGAAAACATGCTGAATGCATTTATGTTGACTTTATTCCTCTATGCGTTGTGTTGGCACAAGTGGAACCTTTCTCAGCCACCTCTTTATTCTGGTTCAAATCTTGTCTCCAAACCCAGAATCCTATTCTAAGAAACAGAGTTTTGTGTTAGCCAATAGGGCTGATTTTGTTCAGTGCCCGTAAAACTGAGAAAACTTGCAAATATTACAAAATTCAATTCAAAACAGTTAATTAGTCCAGATCGCTATTATTAGTAGTATTGAAGTTATTAGTATTGTTGATAATAACTGTTCGTAAATAATCATTTGCATACATTAAATTTAGCTGGAAAAACTTGTGAGCATTAGCAAATCTTATAATGAGCATGGTGCATATTCTCTTTTTAAAGAATTCTGCCTCACTTCCAGTTTAAATAATATTTTTTTACCACTTTGTTTCTTGCTTATTTTGTTGCTTGATGCAATACACAATAGCACAGGCACCAAGATTAGTTCAGTGAATCCAATTTAGAAAGTCACTTTTGCATAGGCCAAGGTTAATGAAACCACTTGAGTACACTAAAGTGAATTCACTTTGTCAATCCAGGCTTGTTGGAGAAACTATTAATAATCAGCTGGAACTGCTGAGTCAAAATTATGAATGAGGTGGAAACACTGAGCACATTTTATGTGCTCCCATTGCTTGTATCCTATTTGGGACTGTTGCAATCACAAATTATGCATAGCTCTGAAATACTACATACTTTGACCAATATGTATTGCAACATTTTGCTGGGGAGTCACAACATGTTGTGTCATACTGCATACACCTTTCAGTGAGAAGTACGAACTGAATAGAGTAGGAAAGCGCTGGATTACCATTCGCTGTTAAAAGCCAACTTCCATCTGAAAACATTTGTGAACAGTTTGATTTCTATCGATATGTACGTTTTATTTGCTTTGCTAAGAGATCAGACTAGACTTACTTCAGTTGTCAGATACATAAAAAAAACAATTTTAAAACTAGATATTGTTGGCATATTTATCATTGTCCCTATTATTCACACATGCATTAGGTTAATTTATTCCATAAATTATCTAATCAGAAAAGAGAAACCATACCATTTTTCTTATACAACTAGCAAGCACGAGCATTACAGGCATTACAAAGTTGTTGTTGGGGTTTTTTTGGCCAAAATAAGTCATGATTTATTTGTATAATAGGACACCTGGGAACACTGTTCACAGCTCATGGGCAACTAATACATACAAATTATTTGCAGAAATAAAGCATTATGACTTTTTTACTCTGGTTTCCAACTCTGAAATGTCATCCTCTTGGTTAGCATTCTTCATGTGAAAAGACAAGAGGTATGCTTCCACAATAATAAAAGCATTCTTTATGGAAAATAGTTTGATCTATATTGTATCTATAACCAGTAATTACCTTGCCATTATATTTATATCAACAGTCAAGCACCTCACTGGCATAAACAGACACACCTCTTTTGGCAATACAGTTGCAATCACATATGCTGGCGGTTATCTTCATCCAAAATTCACAGAGACAGTTAAATATGAAGAATGTATAAATTATTGTCCAGGTCTTTAGCTAGTTCATCACACAACACTTCACTGAAGTTAATAAGGCCATACCATCTGATAACACGTCCTATTATTCACAACCTAATTAAACTGTACATGGAAAATTAACAGAAAGAGGTAACCAACCAATGTAATGCAAACAATGCAAAAGTCAGTGTGGCAAGCTTAAGCTAGCTCTATTAAGCAACATATCACTAACGGTGGAAAGAACACTTTTGGAAAGCTCTCAGTGTCAATAAAGACATCCTTTTTACTATTGATTAAGCAAGGCAACCATCAGGGCACATAAAAACACGTATTAACTCACTTTTTCCTGGGGCAAGCACTGATGTTCTAGCATTTCATGGAAAGATGTTACAAAACAGTATAATGTGAAATGTCCTTCTGCATGAGTCATATCAGAAAGAATGATAAGCGAGTGGTAGCCAAGCAAAGGAAGAGAATAACTCCAATGCTCGAGGTGGAACACAGTGTGCGGCTTTTAAGCAGCAAATAAATTTTCAGGGGCAATTCCTCTCTCCTTACATAATCTTTTGGTCTAGCCTACTACGTTCAATTGTATCTCAACTTCAGGATGAAAACTGATTAATGAAAAAAGTAGCTTTTCTTTTCACAGTTGATTATCTTACATAAATAATCTCCATTAAGCAGAGTATCTTGACCATCTAAAAACTAAGATGCTTCCATTTTAGGTACTTTCTAAGAGAAGACGGGCAGGCTGGAATTCACCTTAAATACTTTTAAAGCTCTGTAATACATCCCAGGTGATCACCTGGGAAGCCCTAGGCTTCCTTTCAGCTAACAGAAATGGGCACTGCAAGGTGCAAATCACTTCATGTAATACAGGCATCTGCTTCGGGATGAGATGATGACAATTCTCTGGTGTGACAACATGTGGAGGCATTTACAACTTCAGGCAGCAGCTCTGAGAACTCACTATCTGGAAAGCAGAATCTACACATTTAGAAATTGTTAAAGGTACAAATTTTCAGTTCAAACTCACTATTATGTCTTCAGTTCGTAGGTTTTATTTTCTTCTTGCCTATGAATTTCTCTATCTTCTCCTCCATTCAAAATAAAGCCACTCTCGTTAGTGCTGTAACTTTCCCACCGTTTAATACCCTAGCCAATAGTTTTCTTGTGACAGACTGATACGGTTTATCAAAAAAAAATTACTTAGGCTGTCATCAGATCTTACCTCTGGAAGGGAAGACTCACAACACACTGAGAAAGATAGTTTCCCTGCGATGTTCTTGGGCAAAACTCTTCAGCATCACTGGAACAGAAACAGCCAACACAAAAGTACACTCCTGAAGATAACAACAGTGCTGCCGTTCCCTGTAAAGAACAGATGAGAACAATAACACCTTATCAAAGCTTCAGGATATGAAATGAACACAAATATTCATATAAGTTACATCTTGCACTTGCAAACTAAAAGGAGCCAGGACATGGACTCAAGAGCTGGCATGTGATTATCCATACTGTTCAACTAGCAACAAGCTCCCTGACATGGGCTTGCCCCCGTCACCTAGTACTTTCTCACTCAACACACAGGCACGGTTCAGGAGATAGCATGGATGAAGGACCATTCCCTCCAGGCAGTACAGATGAGGCCACTTCTTTGGAAGGAAGAGAATTTAGCCATGTGGATGCAAGCCCTCGGGGACAAAGACCGTGTGCTGGCCTGGTTTATTTACTAGTGCTAAGGTAACCATAAAGACCGGATGGGACGTTGTGGGCATCTTTAAGTATAAGATCAAGATTGTATCTGCAAGACTCACCATACTAAGACCATGTTGTTTCAAATACTAATGAATACTTTCATGCACAAGAGTAATTTTCTCAAATTAATTAGGATTACTCCTATGTATAAAAGTATGCCAGCGTAGGTGTTTGCAGAAGAGGTTTTGGAATGTCAGTCATCATATACCCATCAGTTAAAGTACACTCATAAATGTTTTTGCTTGGAAGATTGTATTAACCTTAATATGAAATACATGTTTTCTGGGTCTGATGACTCAGGAAGAACTTGCAAGTCTATACCTCAACCCATTAATCTTATATAAATAAACTTTCCCCTTGTGAAAGGGAGTCCCATAGCATTAATAAGTAGGGATCTTTCTCAACCATAATCAGATTCTGTAAGAATCATTTAGAAACATTTAGATTAATTATTTGTTGCGAATTATTCACTTAGCTCTGTCTCTTCAATCAAGAAGCACAGCTCTATTTCTTTCGGCAACATGAGCTAGTATAATAGAGTACAGAGTTTCCACATTTAACTCTCATATCCAACACCATTTAATTAAAGTCTCAACTGTGAATAGTCATGAGTCTGGCCAAAGTTCTGAAGGTTTGAATTCGGGCCCACTGGAGTGAAAGCCCCACCTATTCGGTTTGCCTCTGCGCTTGACTCCACCTAAATTCGTCAAGGGGCCAACCTTTAATGATAGTGCATTTAAAGGCCGAAGTGGGGGTAAGAGGGTACGGGGTGTACTACTTCACATCCTGCCTTCAAAATAAACTCTGTCCAAGTCACCAAGATTTACTTACAGAGAGTTGATGGGTATTTGAAGTAGCAGGGTGAGAGGGCATTTTTCCCACAACACTTTGATAACTCTTAAAAGTTTTAATATATGTTGGGCTTTGCTAGGTTTCTTGGCATTGACTCCATCTCAACTGGAGAAAGTAAAAATGGACTGTCTTCCAAACCCCTATGGCATAAATAAATCAAGTTATGAATAAGGACTCTTGTAAGCGATGAGTAAATAGCTCCATAGTCTGATGTATTAATGTCAAGTGCCAGGGCTTATGATTCTCTGAAATGAATCCTGAACTCTGCAAATTTTTGAAATATTATTCCACCTTCTTGAAAATCCTTCTGTGCGTCAGTCATACTCTGTTTCTGTTTCTCCTATTCTTTACAGTTGCTGGAGATTTTAATTAGGAGAAAAAAAAAAAAAGGAAAGATTTTGTACAGTCATTGCAATTATAAAGAGATATCAAACCAATGCATAGCAGCCCCTTTCCAGAATTACACGCTGATGTTCAACCTTCACTTTTGCATTTTTTTTATATTTTTTATTCAATTAAAAAACCCCAAACTCCTCAACCACCCCTAGCCATGAAAGACAGGAAAAGTACACTCCAAGAGAGAAAACGCAGATGAAAGACGATTGCTTCCAAACGCACCATGGGAAATGAAAACCCAGAGAACTCCCTAGCCTGAGGAAAGCTGTAGAGGTGAGCAGTCCAAAAAATTCCACCAGCAGAAGCAGCCAAATCTGAGATCTTTGGGCATCCTGGAAATCTTCTACAGTCTGAGTGGAACTGCTCTGCAATGGGTTCTCAGTTGGAGCTATCTACTCCAACTTTCTCCACATCTCCGCCTCTTCATCTCAGCTTTACTCCAGTCCCCTTTTCCTTTTCAGCTGCTGCCTTTATCCTGCTTGTTCCCCTTCCCCATAGGCTTCCCTTTCATTTTTCTTACAGTAAAAATTAAAAGGTTCTGAAATGTCATCTCTGTCACGAAAAAATGTCAAAAACCCCCAGTGTTTTTAAAAGGGAAAATGATGCATGTAAAAAGAAACCCAGACAAGCAGCTGTGTGTCACAGCAGCAATTACAAGCCCCAGAGAAGTCAAGATACTGTTTGTGCTAGACTCCCTATGTGCATGCATACTGACTCCCTCCTCACGGTCCTGACTGCCTTACAGGTAAGTAGCCATTGCATTAAAGCAGATTCGGAGATGTTTAGTAAGACCTGGTCTTAACCAAACAAATCAGGACTACTGACAGATTTACAGGGGAGAAGGTACTGGGTGTGACACACCAGAAAATCACTAACAGACATTAAACTGGCTCAAGTCTGTGGACTATGTTTTACTTACCAGTCTTGGGCTAACACCCAGGACTTTTCTTTCCTTGCAAAGGTATGATGTCAGGCACATGGCAGTTCTTGAGATTCTGTATAAGCCAGCATTGCCAGAGGCTCTGTGCAGGTGTGGTTAACAGTTATTTAATGATTCTTCACAATTGCATGTATCTGTCTGAACATAAATACAGTCTGATCGTAATCTTTCTTTTCACACTATGAATTTGCCCTAGTGTTTCCACCCTTGCAGGTTCTCAAATGCCCGATCATAGTTATTACAGACCTGAGATTCACTGGATCATTTAAAACCATTCACAAACGCTTTGCTGTCCTGTTGGCTTGGTAAGCAGGACTGAAGGCAGTGTATTTAATACAAATGCTGCAGCTCTTCACTTAAATTCTGTAAGTTTGGCTCCCTGATGACTCACAGGACTCTCCCCCCTTTCCCATGTTTACACACTGATGACAAGTACTGTTAAGTTTCTGAAAGCAAAATTATCAAAAAAACAGAACACTGGCAATTCCTGGGAAAAGCTCTCAGTCTTTCTCCTTTCCCCAGCAGTTGCACGAGCCTTTATTCAGCATAAATACTAGTACTGTTCAATTAGTTAAAATAATTTTGAGTGATTTCTTTTCCAAAAGGTAATAGTTTTCCTAATTAGTCACTTGCTTTGATAAGGCACTGACTTTTACTCTAATCTAAATTAACAAGACTTTATCTACCTGCATCATTTAAACACACCCTACTTGCAAATCTGGTATGACTAAAAACCAAGACAAGTGTTTGGTTTCATTTTACATTTGCTTCAAAGTGCCCCACTTGGAGGTTAATTATTAATCTACTCAAGTATATGTAAAGGTTCAGGGAAACAACGGGGTTAGTAGGTAGAGCAGTAGTTGAGGAATTAGGAAATCCATGTCCTATTCCCAGCTTAGATCATGCAAGTTTGGCCAAGACATTTTAAATTCTGTGAACCTTTACTTACAAAACAGAAATAGCAACACCCTCTGTGCAAAGCACTTTGGCATCTTTAGGGAAGAAACTTCACGTGTGTGAGGCAACAGTACGTTTGTTCGCACCTCCAAGAGACTGAAACTCAGCTAATCCCTTAAGAACCTAGGAACTGGAGATCAGATACTCAACCCATGCAACTCAACAAAACTAATGATTTTGTCAGATCTGCAGCAGCTGAAGAACCAGCTCCTCGAGCTTTTACTGCATTTCTCTGCCATCTGAAAAGTGGTGAAAACACACCTCATTTCTGGAACACGGTTTCTAGGTTATAAACCCCCGTCCCCCACCACCCTGAGGTACTGTAATAGATGTACCCTCAGTGTAAATATGCTGCCTGTCCCAGGACTAAGCAAGCAGCAGCATGGACCAGATTTTCAAAGATACCAGTGCTTGTTCTGGAGCTGTCCAGGGGGTGAGAGGATTAGATCAAAATGACTCGGCCGATGACAACTCAGATCTCGAAGCAGGGAAGGAAAATGGAAAACAGCAAATGGAGGACAGAACATGCACAGGAGAGACATAATTTGGGGGTGTTACTGCCAAATCCTGCCTACCACAGGAAGGCCTGGCCATTGACGGCCTGCTCCCGAATAGCTCCATTATAATGCAGTTGACTTGGTCTTGGTGAAAAAAGAAAAAAAAACCAAGAAGTTTTTGACACCATCATTTATTTACACATTTGGCTAATGCTTATATAAATCATGGCATTCCACCCAGAAATAGCTTTTTGAAAACAAAGAAACAAACAAACAAAAAGCCCAACCCAGAAGTAAGAACGTTGAATACTCACTGCTGTTCAACTGGAATATTATTGGCAAGGTGATTCATTTGTTAATCCACAGTGCTATAAATAGTACTTTAACTTAGTTGAATGGAAACATATCCTTCGTATCTCTAGTCACTTGTTTACCCATGTAAAATATATGTGGTTTGAGTTGGCTTAGGTGTATTCCAGGAAGGGCTAGCAAAGTTCAATGACTCTCCATCACACATTCAAAGCCCTTCAGCTCTCGGTTAATTCTGCTGTACTTCTCTCACCATGTTGTTCGCTCTGCTCCATCAATGCACGGACTTAAAGGCAAAAAGAGGCTATTGTAACAGCTCAGCCGGTGTTTCCTCATATCATGGGCCAGTGATAGCAAGCCTCTGGCATCAATACCAAGTTTGGCGCCAACAGATATTTGGTCTGACACCAGCAATAACAAGCTATGATGGTTTCTTTTTAAGTTTGTTTGGCACCAGTAGCAAGAAACATTCACTATTCCTGGCAGAGAGCCACAGAATTTCACCAAATGGCTTCTGCATCATAACTTCATAACAAACATAACACAACATAGTTTCTAACTGCGGTGGAGCCTGTGTCTTAGCAAGCAATTCCGTCTGGACAATTACATCCCAACTTATCAATACCTGTGCTGCCTTCCAATACCAGTTTCGTTCTTACTGTAAGAATAATCTCCTTGAAGAGATCCACAAACCCATAAGTCCATCACCATTTGGATTTCCTCTCTCTTGGTGAAGTTATATGAAACCAGGTAATCAGCTATGAGAAAAGCCTATGGGGACAGTTACTAAATTAAGTCTTCACAAAATATGTTGTAAATACTGTGTTGACTTAACCTCACTCCTCACCCTGCACTCTTTTATGTCGTGTACCTTCTCAGACAGCAGACCTGCAATATATTCCACAGAGGTTCATCTTATGCCAGTGTGGAGCCCCATTCAAGCCCTGAGGCTTAACATAGCTCTAGTAAAAAGAGCTAATTAGCTATAAATTATCTGAGTCTCAGGACAGAGCAATCTCCATTTTGACAGCTCCTTGCTGAATGGCACAACACTTCTGATGAGGCCTCGTGGTGGATACCTCAGTGGACACAGCACAGGACAAGGACTCCGAAGAGCTCAATTCTACAGACAGGGTTGCAACCAACTTGCCAAACGGTTTTCAGCAGG
>NW_009190674.1:37007-41055 GCF_000690835.1 Fulmarus glacialis
CCTGTAAAATGGCAGAGCTCTGAGATCTCTGGGTGGAAAGGATGATGTAAGAACCAGGAATTACTTCTCCAGTGCTAGGCATTAGTAACAACAGCAATAATGTCATCCTCTTCACAGGAGAAAATCTGTCCCTGCCTATTCTGTCACAATCCAGTACGCCAGAGAAAAGAAATTTGCTTAGATGTAGACTTTTTTATGGGACATGAAGTGGACACAGGGAGGAAGTGATACTAAGTTCTCGGCATGGGAAAACGTCATTCTGAGCAACAACCAAGAAAATAAAGACTGTGTGAAACAAGGTTGAAATGGAAGTCCCCATTGTAAATTCAGCTCTTAGTACCTGCCAAAGACATGAGAAAGTCTCTGTCCACAGGGAATGGCTGAACTTGTGAAAAAGGGCAAATCTGTAGAGTTCCCAATGTGGGAATTCATGCAGACATGCATTCTGCTTCAGTGATCAAACTCTTCCTCTCAAGGTCTAAATGAATTTCCACTAACCTCCCTTCTTACAGCTCAGTCTCTAGCTGGATTTCCTTCAACGATAAAAATATACATAGTGCAATTAGCCAACCTTCACAGACTCTGTAGTTCATTTATGCATGCTAGGCATGTCTCCTGCTGTGAGCAGCCCATCCAAGGAGAACTCTTTGAACTGGTCTATTGCTGCTCATGTAGTGCATTGCATTGTCCAATTTCATCATTCCTGGCAAGGCAGTGCACTCCTGCAGCTTGCTACAGGAGGAGGAGAAGAGATGATGAAGCACTTTGTCCAGCTGGTGTGCCAGACATCTCAGATGTACAAATAAGCTTGCCTACCACTAACTATAGGACTTTCCCAGTCACCACAGAGAGACCTTTATTGACCAGTTGTGCTTACATGATCTTATGTGGAAGCCCTCTCTAATCTAGTTAGCAGTCTGAGGGACAGAAGGCAGAAAAGATGGTAAGAAAGGATTGGGTGAAAAAAAAAGATTTAAAAAAAAACTAAAAGCAAGACCATAGCGTGACACACCTTTGCACAATGTTTGCTGAAGTGTAAAACCAAACCATGGTTTAAAATACCATGGAGACAACACAACTGGATCAACCAAAAATATACCCGCAACCACCAGACAGTGTGGCATCTTGCTACATTTAGTAAGGAATATTTTTAGAACTCATAGCTTGAGCAAACTGCAAAGGACTACACTGCCCAACCTCCAAATATCTATTGGCACACTCTTACTATTTCTGAATTAAATGAGTCAAACACTACAGAAAATGGGAAGCAAAGTTGAGCGTGTGATTTTCAAGCAACCATTTGCATTTCTCCCCTTTGTCTTTGACTAAATACTGTTTCGGGTAGGAAAAGAGGGGGTCGTACATCAAAAAAAGTCCTGCTCTGCTGCTCTAAAGAGGAAGAGACATTTCATTTTAGAACAAAGAATTAGATTTTTTTTTACATTGCTTCACTAGAGGTTTTTGGAGGTTTTTCTTGGGGTGATGGGGGTGGAGTGTTTGGCTTTGCTGTAATACAGCACATCAAAGCGCTTTTGATGTGAAGTTTACTTAACAGAATCAGTTTTTCCGATGATTGTGTTAATCTTTATAAACCTGAAGGCGATACTGTGCCTTTTAAAAAACTATGGCAGGAAAAGACTCGAGGTTACATATACTCTCAGTGGTGAGAGACGGGAGTAGTTGCACTATTTCGCCACTTCTTACAACTTCGCTCGTTGTTTCATGGGCAGCAATAGCAATGGGCCTGACACCGCTCTCATTTGGGCCAGGCAGGCTCTATTTAAATCATGCACAGTCCTTCACATAAGCACCTTCACATGTTTTCTCAGGTAAGAGCCACCACAGATATCAAGGGCCAGTTTACAATGGGCACTCGCTCAGAGGCAGCGAAGGGGCCTTGAGCCTCAACAAGACTCAGTGAGATCTTAGGCTCCCTGTTCCTAGCCGTTAATAGCTATCTTTGTATTATTTTGAGCACAAGCTTCTGTCCCCTCTTAAATCTTGCAAAACCAGCTTTGCCATCCACTCCTAGTCTTGAAGTATGGCTGTGAAAAAGCTTCTGTTATGTCTGACGTGTTTACCTACAGCATTTGAATGACTTTTTAAGTTCTTTGAATAAAGATAAGAGACAATGTGTACATTTTCCACACAAATAGTGGAATGGTAATAAAATAAACATCAAAGGTAAGCTAGCAAATCATCGCTACTTCATTGCTATTTACAACAAAAGCAGGAAGAGGAAAAAACCTACCCTCGCCATTGGCATCATCTTAGAAAATACAAGTTTTGGAAGGAACGATAGCTTTTTCCCATACCCTTAAACACAAACATTGGCACCTACAGCTAACGCAACGCTTTACTGAAAGATCTTGGTTTACATTACACGGAGACAACAACAAGAAGGAACCAAGAGAGGTCTCCCTCCTCTTGTTTTTGTCTTTCTGAATTGCCAGCTTTTCTGAACTGGTACAGCTTTAGTGAGAACAGGAAGACATCAAACCTGTTATTATTAAAGTTAGCAAGAGTACAACCAAAAGGACAGAAGAACTTCTCATTGTTCAGTATTTACTATTTCAGACCCACGCAGACTGAAGAAATGGCAAAGCTTTGAAACAAAATGCAGGTGTGTGTGGGAACGTGTATTCTATTCAAGAGAGATCGAGACAGAAAGTAGTGCTGTTTGTTTCTTCTGTTAGTCTTTTAAACCTGCCTTTGTTCATGTTCCTCTCCAGCACTCCTTAACAGCCAGACCACAACAGCATAGTCCTAACCGGAGTGACTCTGCATTAAGTATTTATTCTAAAATAAGGTCCGATTTAGAAAGACTGCTTTTGGAAAATATGGAGCAATCCAACTCTTACTCCAGGACACAAAATTCAAAGTCTACATATGAGAAATAAAATATAAGCACCACACTAGATTTCTGCTGATGTTTTTGTTTTGTTATTGTTTTGCAGACGCTAGCGCTACTGCCGTATGAAGTCAAATGGCATTTTGCAATTGACTTTGAACAGCAAGCAGGATAGGACCGAACAGGGAGTTTTCAGAGAACCTACTGCCATACAGCTCTCTTCGTTGAGTTGTTCAGTCCAGCGTACCGTTGAGGGAGGCAAAACCTCTGAAGGAGGGTAAGAGCCTGACAGCTTAAACCTAAAACCAAATCCCAAAATCACGACTGATTTTTCTAGAAAGAAAAGCGTCTAGGTAACATTACAGAATACTTTTTGTCCCAGGTTTTACGTGAAATTTATAGATCCGCAACGTGCAACAAAATGTTAAGGCAAAGTCACTGTTTAAAAACACAGTAAAAGATTTTATTGGAGAGCGACAGTTACAACAGAGAGGCTACAAACGCACCATCCGGAAGAGATCAAGCAACGCTACTATATGCACATTAACACACTAAGGTAAAGATTTTTACTAATTCTCTCGTAGCAAAAGCCCACAGCATGGCCTACCTGTTCCCATTTCACCCCTGCACCGGGTGTGGTTATGACAGAAGGAAAGAGGGGCCAGGACTGAAACGACTTTGTCAGGCTACATAAATCATTAGGAATTCACAACTGCGAAGCCGTGTATTATTTTCCAACAGGTTGTTGAGCTGTCACATTACAACTTGTTGCTATATACGGCGCTATTAAAATAAATCACTGCATGTAACAGGTTCTGCTCTGCCACCTATAAGTCATTCTGCATTTTACACCTGGGAGGCGGGCCCGGCTCTGCGAAGTCGCGCCGAACTGCGGCTTCATTCGAAATACCCGGGAAGGGGAGGGACCTGGCAGGAGAAAATACAAACAAGTTTCGTAAAATAACTTTCCAACAAGACCTCGCTGTCATCTCAGCTAATTACGGCTCTGATACGGCTTATTAGCGCATCCCCACCTTTCCACCCTGCCTTCCCCCCCCACCACTCTTTCAGATCTTTCCCCTGGCTCCGCCTCTCGCCGGCGTTATAATGGGCTGGTCTGAAAGTGGTGGAGAGACACAGAACCACAGGGGAAGAGAGAGATAATGACAATAACACTAATAACCCTAATAACCCGGC
>NW_009190675.1:0-33115 GCF_000690835.1 Fulmarus glacialis
GGACAGCGGTGCCTGGCCTCCCCGGGTGCTTCTCCCCGGCCCGCTGCCGCGGTGCAGGTCAGACTGTTCCTCTTGGAGAAACACGTTCTGACCGGTGTCGCTGCTCTTAATTAATACTGTTGGTGGATTACTTTTTTGTTGCGCTAGCATTGCTGCGCAGGGACCCGCAGTTCCGGCGTGTAACTGTTTTCTGGTCTCCTGTTGAAATCTGACTGAGGCTTCTGATTCACGTTTCCCGCAGGATTCGGCGCTCCCATCCCTCCGCTCCACCTGGCTGGGCTGGAGCCCTTTCCCACTGTACTTCACGGCCCGGCACCTTAATGGAAACAGAAGTTGATGGTGGCCCGAGGTGATGTATGGCTGAGGAGCGGGCATCCCTTTTTTGTTTTGCCACAGCTGTGAGGATGGTAACCTTCAGCAGGCCTTTTAGCTGGGATTTAAATTTTCTTTCTTCAAATAATCAGTTTTCTTGAGTTAGAGCCTAAACGGAGGTCTTTTGGGGCTTTAAATTTAAGGACTGTAATGCTTTAACATGACTCTTAAGTGTGGTCTGACACGCTGTGTCAGGAAGAAGTTCTGTTAGGAAAACGTGCGTATGACTTTAAAGGTTATTCTTAAGTTACTAGAATCTGAAAAAGAATTTATCACAACTGTTGATATTTCAAGCTAAAAATTTCAGTCAGAACAATATAAATAGCATCACATATTTTAAGCAATACACATGCTGCATTTGGCCTATGCTTTGTAACAGCTGCCACATTTATGAAATCTGTAAGAGAATGAAATCCAGGCTTTTCTTTAGAAAGAATATGTTTATCTTAATTTGTGCCTGTTTTGCAGATATTTGCGGGGTTAAAAGATTTGAACTGCAGCTGAATAAAACTAGGCCTGAAAATTGAAGGATGGCAGCAAATCCTTCGGGACAAGGTAGGTTTTAATCCAAGTATTCAAGGGGAAAGACTATGAAAATGTTAGTGAAATCACCAAAACTGTAAGTTTATTGTATAGAAAGACCAAAAAGGGGAAGAGAGGCAGGAAGGTGGGGCTGAAAGTAGCAGCATGTGAGCAAGCCTTCTGGGAGAAAGCACACACATTTAAATGTTTGAAAAAGACCACTGATGGCTAGGGAGCTCAATTACTGTGCATTCCTTTGTGCTCAGGTTATGAAGTACCTGTCATGCCTGTAGTGCTGTGGTTATTTCCTGAAGCATATTTCAGACACTTGAAACACTTAGCATTGAACATGACTTGCAGCTGTTGTGCTCAGCATCAGGGAACAGCCAGAAGTCTAATACATTCCATGTCATGAGGGGAGCAGCAAGACCCAGGCAGTAACAGCTGTCAAAGATAGATAGCAAGTGGCCAGGCCTAGGAGGAAAAGCCAAATAAAAATCATAATGCTAACTTCCGATTAAATGTTTCTTTGCATGATGACGCATCTGAATTGCATCCATAAAATCGTCCAAGACGAGGCAACGGTCCATCTATCTAGCCCAGGCACATGCATTAGCGGGAGCTGAGGGTCGGGGGCTGGGGGTTGCAAGGTAAATTGAAGAAGGGTCTTAAATCGCCCTCTAGAGGTGCTTTCTGGAAATCTTAGTGGATCTCTCAGGCTTGTCCCTTCTGCGGAAGAGCTGCGGAAAAAGAAGCTTCTCAGGTATGGCTCTTCACTTAGCGGTTGCGAGAAATGAATTCAGAATTCAGTTTCCCCGCAATCTGAGACTTCTTCTGCACATTTGTGTGTGAGTGTCCTTGTCCGGGAAAGCAGCCCTACAAAGCTGGGTGTAATTAATTCTGAAGTGCTGATACTTCGAAGCGGTACCAAATCACTTGTGTCGTTCCCTTCCCCTCCCTCCGCCCTCCCCAAGGCCCTCTGCTTTCAAAACAAATACAGAAGAAATGTGTTGATCCAAAAGACAGATTTTACTTGCTACCTGACAAGGAAGGAAGGAAGGTAGTTTTTGGAACGCTCATTGAGCTTTTGTGAAGTGTTGAGAGAGGAGTACTGCAGATTGCAGATAGTAGTCTATTTGCAAATTTTAACTCTCAGAAGTTTTTGGTACACAATGGTAGATCTTGCTTTATTTTGTGAATACCAAGCCAGCATCATTGCAAGGAGTAGAATGTTGTCATAGAGAGTTAAAAGCTACTTTTTCTTAAATACGTGAATTTATTGAGAAGTAGGATGAGATTTTAGTGCCAGAATGCCTTTGCTTCCTTCCAAATTCCGGAGGTTTGTAATTTAATAGAGCCTTGGAATCTGCTTTTATACTTTGAGATACCCTTTAGAGGCTCACTGAAGGAACTGTTTAATTATCATATGAAAATTATTTGCACTAAGCAGGCAGGAAACACTTACCAAGTTTAATCACCCAAATGAGCCTATGAATAATACACCTAGGAAAATAAGAAAGGATCAGGTAAATACAAGCAGCAGTTCAAGGCCTCTATATCTTTCTCTTGGCCAGATGCAGTCTAGTAGTGAAAATGATTGAGACAAATACTGGATTTTTCAGTTTGCTGCATGGCACACATATTGGTACCATTCAAGCAATTCATTCTCTCATTTCCCTCTTCTTGAACAAAAGGAATAGGGAAAATCAGCTTCTAAATTACAGAAATTACTTTCAGGTGCTTGGTAATACACTGCTTCTGCAGCAATATTTCACAGTACTGACACAACATGCATTAATAAGGCTGCTCTTGTAATGCTTGTGCTTGTGCACAGCAAGGGGAGACCATACCTTGCGTGTTACTAAATTAAAGACTCCATGTGTGAGTTCTCCTAGAGGAAGCCCTCTGAGATGAGAAATGTGATTGCTCAGGAGCTGTCCTTTAGGTCCCCACGGGTGGAAGAAATATAGGTCCTGCTTCAGACAGGGCTGAACTTTTCAGAAAAGAAGAGCTCTGGTATGTTGGAAAAACCAAGCTCTTGAAATACAGAATTCCAAGCTTCAGGCTGTAGCAATTCTACAGGGTCTTTTTCTGTCCTGGCGGTTGTTTATCCTTTTGGCCTAAAGGTATGTGAGCACATTCGCGTAACACAGCCTGAGCAGCTAGATCTAGCATTCTGTTCACTGAGTCTGTGTTACAAAGAAAGATTGTGCTGTTCTGCATTGAATTATGTCATCATCTACAAACTTTGCTGCTCGGCATCTGAGTCTGATCTGCATGCAAGCGTAGTACTTGAGAGCTGTAGCCTATCTCTTCCCTGGAGAACTTTGCGGCCATAAAGGAGTCAGTGACTTATGTTCAGTTATGCATGTAGCTGTTTTCTGGAGGGACACATAAAATATTAGTATATCTTTTAGTAATTCAAGTTAATTTACTGAATTACTAATATGCCTTTTGTTTCATTGTCACACAACATATATGAAAGCATATCTGAATGTTACTGAAAAGTATTGATGTGCAGCAGACTATTACATGATGTTTTGTGATGCCGGTAGCCATAGATAGAAGAGGAGATCAAAATACAGTTACTCCATCCTTTTCCCCCAGCGTGGTGTGTTTAGTAAGGTCTTTAGATTATGCTTCTTAAGAAGTTGTTGCATCACTTCCTGAAGGTTACCATTTACAAAAGCATGCACTTCAGTAAAGGAATTGGTGTGAAATGTTTTCTGAATTGAGCAGGCAGAACACTGTGCAGTGACAGTGCTTTTTAATGTACAGACCTTAGAGTAGACATCCAGTTTTGAAACCATTTTTCCAGGTAGAACTGTTATCTTGAACACAAAGTGTTGGAGGACTCTTTCATGCCGTTACACATCTATGGACAAATGATAAATAATGCACATTAGAAAAAACTTACACATAATGTGAATTTGAAGCAACTAACAGATCAGGGAAAAGATACGAGATGAAAAGCAAGAACTTTAAAGTAGATAAAGGTAATACTGTTTCTTGCCATGTAGAGTTAGCTAGTCAAACTAACTGACATAGATACCAGTGAGGTAGGGTGGTTAGGATTAGGTGTTAGGATTAGGTTAAAGAGCGAAGCTTCCTGTGAGCTCTTAAAGCTATCAGTATCACTCGGCAAGGCTTCGACTTTCTCTGATTTTCTGCCTTTCACATGCAAAACGTCCATGCAAGTAAACTTTTAGTTCCTGCACAGAGCACATAATACAATGCTTGATGTCAGAAACAGAGGTGTCAGAAAGAACAGGTTTAAATTTTAAATGTCCTGAATCTGCTACCTTAGAAAGTAATCTGAGGATCCAGGTGCTCAGTTCGACATCTGGCACTGCCAATTAATCTATTTGGCTGCCTTGAAAGGGTCATTTTGTGTCAGGACTCTTGTGTCTGCAAAACAGAGAATATTAATGAACTGCAATATTCATGAACTGTTCAAACTCAAAATAGTAGTGCAACTCAGCCCAGTTAAGGGAAGTCTAAACTTAAAGCTTTATTAAGAAGTTGCTGTGTTTGAAAATCTACACTTCCTTTCACAGATGAGAATCTGGTCTATACTAAGGATGGCTTTTTTTTATTTGCATGTCTGCATTTTTAGTACTAGAAAGCAGAACAGACATATCAAATCTACAGATGAAAAATTACTTTCTTTATAATCGAAGTAGGAAACTTTGTAGCTGTCTTTATGGAAGCACTTTGGGGTCCTGGGCAGGGAAGTATCTAAATGGAAGTCTTGCTTACGTATTGCCAGATATGATGAATTATTTTGTGAGGATGCCAGATTTTCCCTCTAAAATGGATTTCTCATGTCCTGCCCCCTCCACTGTTAACTTGTAAATGAACAGGTTTTACTTTGCCTTTTAAAAAAGTTTAAAATACCTGTAGAAGCTTCACATTGCTCAGCTGAGGTGCACTAATACGTACATGTTGGGTGTCCTTCTCCATTTTCTCAAGTACGCTTTTTTCTACTTACCATTAACAAATTCTCTTAAACAAATTACTTTTTCAGTACAGCAGGTTGCTGATGGGGGCTGTCTGAATTCTAGAGCAAAATACTACTTTTTTTTAAAAAAAAACTCTCTTTGTTGAGGGATAAGAAAAGGAAGAAAAAATACTTGGGTTTCTTCTAATCCCTCTAGAGTTCCTGCCAAAAAATACTATAGCAAGACTCCTGCTAAAATAGAAGACAGTGATAATCTTGCACAGTTTCTGATCACAGTTTAAAACCAGAATTTAAAATTTTATTCTTATACATGTCTCAAGCCTTTCTGAATCATACCATCTGCTTCATGATAAATGTAAGCATATTTAGTCTTTATTTTTTAGCTGACAGCAACTTCTATTAAAAAGTGGTCTCCTTTTTCTTGCCTCAATCAGCGTATCATCTGAATTCCAGTTATGCATTTAGATTTATGCCGTTCGGGATAAACAAGCACTAGCAGAAGGCTGCTGAGTAATATGTCAAGTATTAAGCTTTTTGGGCTGAAAACAATGTAGAATGAGCATACAGACATGAAAACAATGTAGGATGAGCATACAGACATGATCACTTTAGCTGAGACCCTCTTAGAGCTACTTCAGTCATCCTATTACAGCATTGTCTCCAAAATTTACAAGAAAGTAAAGTCTGGGCTAGCTGCAACTCAGCAATGTTGAATGTTAGCTTGTTAGCAAGATCCCTCAGCCTTTGTATGTCTTAGGGCACATATTCAACTGTGTTTTAATGTTTCAAACTCATTGCAAGTGCAAGGGTGTTCAAAAAAAAGATAGTGTACAATACCAAAAGAGCAGAGAAACATCGAAGGCCTGAATCAATACACTTACAAAACAGAGTTTAAGTGGAACTAATGCCATGTAGGAAGGAGAGATTAACAGACGGGAAAATAGCAATTAATTAAATTTAATTAAAAAATCTGTTAACAAATGTAAAGATGATTATGGGTGATCTTGCATAAAACCACAGTAAAATGTAATCAGAGGACTGCTCCTTTCGAGAACTCTGAGACTTTGATGCTCAGGGGTGCGTATGTTAAGCATAGTAAAAGAAAAAGATGAAGGTTTGATAGCAAGGCAATACAGATGCAAATTATTATTTAGAGTTGAAGGTTTCTACCTGATAATTGTCTCCTTCATTGAGCCATGCTGATGAAAGGAATATTGGATTATGTAATTGAGCAGCAACAGAAGGTCTCTCAAAGGGAGTGAACTTTGAGTGCAGCTACTGAAAATAAGTTTGAAATCATTTTGCTTTGACATGCTAATACACCCCTTAAGACTTATTATGTCTGGCCTTCCTAACAGCCTTCTTTTTAGTGGTGTTACTGAAACAGCACTCAGGACGGGCGGGGGCAGAACACGCAGCAGTTTCCAGTGGGAATGACTTTGACTTTCAGTATGGAGGAAATAAAGGCGATAACTTGACTTTTACATTTTTTTTTTCATGACAGTATAGTGGCTTGATATTTGTACAATAGCAGCAAATTAGAGATTAAAAAAAGTGTATATTCTTGACATGAGGAGTGTCCTTAGTGGCATAGAGGCCTATAACAGTCAGCTCTATAGCTGTTGTCCTCGATTGTGCTGTACGGCCATAGTGGGCAACAGCAGGGACTTGCGTATCGGGTTTATTTGGTGGCCGCAGTAAGATCCTTTACCATATAAGAGTCCTGTGTAAGTGCAGCAGTTTTGCCACATTTTCATTTAGAAGGCAACTTTGAAAATACACAAATAGCAGCTACTTTAGGCATTTTCTAAATTCCCTCAGTCACTCTACTTCCTGACCCCTTCTTTAGTACACAAGCTGTCTTTGGAAGAATGATGTACAGAGCAGGTAAAGGCTGCATTCTTCTATTGTGTCAAGACAGTTTAATTAGCTTCTCTATTCCAGCAATGTGGTCATACTCCACTGTAGTCATACTTAGAATAAGGGTAGAGTGTATATATAAGGACATCGGTATATTAAAACTAAAACCTTTCTGCATAGACTGCATAAAAGGTTGTAATTTTTTGTATAAGCACATGTGCAAGCTTAGTGGTTGTCTCATTCTTACCTGTTACATATGTAAAACTTGTATTATAGTTTGAGTTCACTGGTATGAGAAATTAGGACCTGTGAGTATGTTACTCCATTATTATCATTGAGTTGTGTGTTCAGTGACTGCATTTTAAATCTAGAACCTGTTAAGTTTACTTTTTTTGAAAGGCAAGTATTTGATCATGTACCTTGTTTATAGCTCCAGAGCTGGCTTGAGAAGGGGTAGGATCTAACTGGAGGTAGAAACCTGTATTTTAAAATGTATTAATACGTATGATAGCTTAAGGAAGCTATTTCATGTTGTAAAATGAGAAAAGGAAAAATGAAACCTATTTATTAATAGCCTTTCAGATGGGTGCAAAGCTTTGAAGATTAGTGTATTCATCATAATGTCATATTGTACAGAGACTTTTAATTCCACAAGGTTAGAGTTGGGCCATAGAAATCAAGTAAATCTCTAATATTTTTCTGTCATTCCCACCAGGTTTCCAGAATAAAAATAGGGTTGCAATCCTGGCAGAACTAGACAAGGAGAAGAGAAAGTTACTTATGCAAAACCAGTCTTCCACAAATCACCCTGGAGCCAGGTATTTTATGTTCTTAGACCTGTTTGGACATCACTGATTATATCAAAGTTTTAAAAAAAAAAAAAAAAAAGGGGGGGGGGGCAAGTGAGCTGTAAACTTACATAAACACTTACCAGAAGTGTTTTCTGACCATCCTCAATAACCAGTAAGAGAGACGTTGCATGTTAGGAACATGCTAATATTTAAAATTGTTTGCACACCCTGAATTTTGGCTTACATAATTTCCTTTTGAGAAGGGGAGAAGCAGATATGCTTACTCAACTGTATTAAAAACTATTTCTTTTTAAAGAAGAATCAGGTAGCAGGCACTGTGAAAGCATTTAATTATTAAGCTAAAATGCCCTGAGGAATGGAAGTAGCAGACCATTAAGTTCCAGGTACTGTGTGTTTAGAGAAGAACAGTTACGACAGGGAGTGAGTTATCCTTGAAACTCCCTGTGTGCAAGACAAAGCCAGTTTATGTTACTGCAGATCTTCTTGTAAAAGATGCTGTGTTGTAAGGATGATTCTACATCACAAGATGTAATCTAACCTGAGTTTGGGAGTGACTGGGATTTCTCCCATCTAAAGCAAAAAGATTAGATTTTTGTCATAGATTAGTAACTAGAAAATCACATGCTGGTTTACGTGGAGAAATTTGAGATAGTTGAACTTTTGGGTTAGCATGAAGTGAGTGCAGTGCCATATTTTAGACACAGTGTGTTACATGCAGCATCTGTATGGAGTCAAATACTCTGAATACAGTCTGAGTGCTGCCTGTGTCTTTTTTTCAGGGAGGTTCTAGGTCACTTTTAATTCCTTTATACTGTCAAAAAGCATCCAGAATATTTGAAATCACCTGAGTTAAATCTCTGAGTGACTCAGTATACAGTTATTATTCAAGTAAAATTATTGATTAGAGAAGAAAGTAGAAATATCATACTGTTATGTACAACCCCTGACTCCTGGCTACAGTGTTTCCATACTTCATTGCAAGTCTGGCAGAGTTTCTGGAAGTGCTTGTTTGCTTTCTTTTTTCTTTAAGGAAAAATAGCACTATATGCTAGTGAGCAGAATTAGAATTTACTAATTTTGAAGGTGGGGGTGGGGGGAACCTACAAAACAGCAGTCAAACTCTCTGCTTTGGCATGGACGGCTGATGTGTGATTTTTGAGAAGCTGACAGTTCTGTGGCAGGGATGTTGTGCCAAAGGTTTTGGACCACAGAGTTGTCAGAAATCAGACCATTGAAATTCTGCAAACTTGACAGAAAAAAGCTCAATGTACCTAAAGCACATGGCCAGCGTGAGGGTGAATGAGTTAATTGATTTCTGGCCTTGGCATATGGGACTCCTCTATCCAAGAACAGAAGACCTTTCTTGAAAAGTGCCAGCTTTTGATGAAGCCTTAAGATTATCTATAGAAATCGTATTGAAAAGTTAGAGGGTACAGAATTAAATGCAAAATAAATACCTTTAAAATAACTGAAAATACTACGTTTTAAATGAACTGAGTAGTACTTTTCTCCAGCAGTGAAGGTTATCTTAATATTTCTCGTAAAATCTGTTCAGAGGGTTGTTACTTAGCTTTCGTTATGCATTTAGGCATAGATTTGGCTAAAGGTCTTTTCATGAGCATGGCTGCTTTTGAAAAACTGGTTTACTAAATCAACAGTTGATGAGTTTGGTTGGATCCCTTGTTGTCCTTCATACTTTTGTCTCTGACTGAGAAGAGCTGGGCTTTCAGCACTAGTCTCCAGAGCCAATTTCAGAGGTAGTTGTGAAGTGCCTTGTGATATAGCTTTAATGGCAGTCCTCACTGATTCCTATCCAGAGGATGGCTGATCATGTTACTTCTATAGAGTTGGGGGGGAGGGAAGTCTGCTTTTTATTTCTTCTGTTTTTGTTAACAAGGTGGACAAGTCTTAAGATACAAAAGCCAAGAAAACCTATTTAGAAATTTTAATTTGAAACCTAATGTATGCTGCACTGAGATAGATAAGCAAAATCGATTTTAAGTACTCTAAGCTATCACCAGAGGATCATTATTTCAGTTACATCAACAGGAAGCTCCTTTACCATAAGCAGTGATCTGCCGCCCCCCTGCCAACTAACTGGTCTTGTACTGAAGTCTGCAGAGCTCTTGTTAGTGCTATTGTTTATGACAGGTGTTTAGGACAGTGACTGAGTAACGGTGAAAACACAAAGCTGGTGTTTTAAAAATTGCTGACATTGTCTAACATTGCACTCCAATGGTTCCATAACTTCAGTGGGACTCCACCCACGAGCGAAATCCGCAACAGGCTTCAGGACTGTGAGTCTTCTGGGTTTAGTTTGGCATCAGTTGTTTATGCTAGGTCAAATGATACAGCTGTGGTCACTCCATTTTCCTTTTCTTACTGTGTTAGCAAATAGTAATTCCAAACAATAGTTAACAATTGTGAAGTCATGAGTCAAATAAATCATGAGCTGTAGAAGTTGTGGAATCTATGGCTAGAATGGCAAGGACGCATTTTTCTGTGGTATGTATCATACCATCTTGTTCTTTTTTGCAGCATTGCGCTTGCAAGATCACCGCTGAACAAGGATTTCCGTGATCATGCTGAGCAACAGCACATCGCAGCACAGCAGAAGGCTGCACTGCAGGTAAGCTGATACAGTCAGGTAGAGTTTAGCTTTGCTTTGGTTTAGATGTGCATCATTTCAGAGAGCAGTCCTGCACCTAGAGAGAATGAAAAGCCCTTTTTAGAGGTTAGGTTTCATACATTTCTGTATTTGTCACAAATGAAGTTTCTTCTTCTGTTATGATGAAAGCTGAAATCTATGAGCTCGTTCTCCCTCAATATGGTTGTAAGAATGTAGCCTACAGTATCATCATAGCTGTTTTGTACATCTCAGTCAAGAGTCAGTTTCATCGTACTTCTGAATGTCTCATGAAGTGTAGGGAGAACTAGCCACACGGCTTTCCTTGGTTGAATTTGAGTAGATGCCAAGTAAATACCCTGCTGTTACAAGTGACGGGTGAAAGATTTGGAAAACTTATTTGTACATTTACAGGCTTCTATTTGCTGCTATTTCGCTCATGTCAGGTGAGGCTGATTTTGGTGTTGAAATAGGAGATATAGCAGGAAAGCCAGTACATGGCCACCTGCCTTCCTGGCACTCTAGAGAGCATGATTTGGCAGAGGGCACAGGAATGGGAAAAATGTTGAGATGCAAACTAGCAACGTGTTCATGTATTCTATGCCTTGTTGTGTTTCTGTTACCCAGTGAAGGCCACAGATTGCTTCTCCTAAAATGAATGGGAGCAAAAGTGAGCTCTGGCTGGTGTCCTGTGTTGATCACAGAACATTGTAGGCTGGAAGGATCCTCTGGAGGTTTCTAGTCCAGTGCCCTGCTCGGAGAATGACTAATAGCAGTGCTATATCACATTGTTCAGGGCATGATCCAATCAAGTTTTGAAGCTCTCAACCTTTCTTGGCTCTGAGTCTGGCTCTGACTTCTCTATATCCTGTCACTGGGTATCTGAAAACAGCATAAGATCTCCCCTCAGCTTTTTCTTGTTACAAGCTCAGTCCTTTCACCATCCTCTTAGACATTGAGAGCTCCAGCCCAGCCCAGCCCCCAGCTGTCTCTCTGGGTCTCTGTTGGATTCCCTCCAGTTTGTATGTCAAACTGAACACAGTATCGCAAATGCAGCCTCATGAGTAGCTTCTCTTGGCCTGCTGGCTGTGCTGTTGCTGATGCAGCCTGCTGTGCTGGTAGCCTTTATCACTGCAAGGGCACACTGCTGGCTCAAGCTAAATTTGATTATCTACTAGGGCTTTTCCCTGGTGGTGGAAAGAAGGAATATGCAGGCTGTCTAGCTTAGAGTCCAGTCTTTGAATCGGGAAGGGCTACGTATGACTTTACAAAGGTCGTTCAGAGCCATAAGCAGCAGCTGCCCTCCTCAGGTGAACAAGCATATATATATATATCACATGAGCAGAAGGCTGGTATCCCATGTTGTACGGGAATGTCTGGTCACATGTGATTTGTACATGCAGCCTCAGGTTGTGTGACACTACTGATGCACACTTCTGGCAGTCATATGTGGCAGCTGTCATGTACCAAGACCTTTAAGTTGGTTATAGATGGGAGTGGAAGCGTGGGGTCTAGGCAAAGGAGAGCTGTCAGGAATTTATTACTGCTCTCCCTACCTCCATGGCATTTGCTGAAAAAGGAGCAGCAGGGAATGGCCAAGTTAATTCCCTTGATGGGCCTTGTTCAGATGTGGCTGATCTAAAATGCTGGTTTGGATTTGGCTATCAGCATTGAGGAGCAGACTAGGAGAAATAAATAATTAATGCTGCAGAAGCTGTAAAGTCTTGAATTATATCAGTGCTGCAGGGAGTTATGCTTCAACAAATGTTTTTCTCTTTCCAGCACGCACATGCACATTCCTCAGGATACTTCATAACTCAAGACTCTGCATTTGGAAATCTTATTCTTCCCGTCTTACCTCGACTTGAGGCAGAATGAGGAATGTTGTTTCTCAGAACTGCAGGGTCTGATTTTTGTCCATAGCAGGAACTGTCTGATCTTTTAATTTCTTCACTTATCTTAAAACCTATTTTTTTCTGTTTTTTTGTGGTTGCCGTTCAGGAGTGTGAGCTCTAACGATGAAAAAGCAATGTTGTTGAACAGCAATTTTCACCCTGTATTTCTGTTCCTCTGTCAGGTCAAAGTTGGACATAAGACTTCCCTGGTGTGTGAAGTGCATAGCGCTTGCTCTTCCCTGTTTCTGTGCTTCCTTTAAATAAATGTCCAAACCAGAGTCATCAAGAGATGATGCTCTGTCAGCATTTGTGTTTCTTATTATTGCGTACAGGTACTATATTTAACTTTAATGAAAAACAAAAGTTACTTTTGTCTATCAAAACAGACAGGAATTTATTGAATGCATCAGTCTTTTTTTTTTTTTTGTCTTTTTTTTTTCCCCCCTGTATGCGTGAACACTGCTGGTGTGCTGTTTGCTGTTTTAGTACCATCTGGTCTCAAGACCTTAGATATAGTGTGCCTGCCTCTTATTTTGTTTTGTGAAATATGAAAATGAATTAAAGAGGGGGAAAAGCAATTGTTTCAATCAGACAAAATAAAAGAAGTCTTTTAACTTCTCTGGACATTTCAGATGGAAAGTGTTGTCTGCAAGGACAATTCAGTTTAAAAGGTCGTATTTTTCTAGTTATACCTTTTTCAATATTTAGTGTTTCATTTTGTTTGCTTTTTTCCTTCCTGTTTTTATCTGTGGTAACCAATTCCAGCTCCATGCTGAAAGGAAATCTGTTGATCTTAAGGTAAGTTATTTTGGAATTGTGATCATGCTACCAGGATAAAGTAAATTAGAGTGAAAAATAGTCCTTACATAGATGTTCTTATATCTCCATAGCTTTACTAATACAATTATACTAGTACATTGATTGCTTTACCAATGGAGGCAAGTTTTAGAAAACAAAAAGAACAAGAGAACTTAAGTGAGAAACAGAAATCAGAAAGCATCTGTTAAATTGGTGCCCATTGGAAGCAGCTCTGTCCTTTGCAGAAACTTAGCTGTCCCATGAGGTTTTTCCAGTGTTGTAGTCTACAGATTTCCTTAGTGACATTTAGGGTATCCTGTTTCCATCTGCAGGAGATTGCCTGAACCCAGTAAGCATTACTGAACTGTAAGCACTGTTAACAATTCCATTCCTCATGAGTAAGAAAACAGAGTGAGGGCCAAGAGATCGTTGCAGGTATGAGGAAAGTGCCACCGCTTTCATATACCTCAGATGAGTTCAGACCCTTGCAGAAGCTGTAGCATACCAAAACATTTTCAAGAAGGGGAATCTTGTGGAGGAGGCCCAATAGAGCTTAAAGATGTGCAATTGTAACATGAACTATTCATATAATGTGTTTTTTGAGGGGTCTGATTTGGTGAGTCATGGGAAAGATGATGGGTTTTGTGGGCAATGGAGAAAGGAGTATTGTCATTTCTGTTTTCAGTGGTTGGCTCTGTGTAGCTTTTTCTTTTTAATTACCAAGAGTAACTTCACCATGAAGCTGTCCTGACTACTCATTATTGTGCAGTGTGAGCTGAGTATCTTGGATGCTTTGAAGAAAAAGATCTGCAAATCTGTGTGTAGGAGAGGCAGCTATGAATCAGTCCAAGCTTGGAAGCATACAAAGGCAAAGAAGGTAAAGCAGATGTAGCAGGAAGTTTGGATTTTAGATTTTAGTTGAATTTAAAAAGTAGGCTAGGCATTTTAACATTAAAGGACCTTTTTTGTTTTGCTTGAGAAAAGTAGCAAAAGAATGTCTGCTTTCTCTAGAAACAGACTCTCTGCAGTAACAAATTGAATGACAGAATCTCTCAGTGTTGCTGCACAGACTGCATATGATCTAGGCAATGAAATAGTAAAGATCCTTCTCCTTTGGAAAGCTGTATTTGCTCCACTGAAGGAGTTAAACTTGCTGGCTGTGTTGTTTTCATCTCAGGTGTCGAAAGATCTGCTTTTGGAAATCCAGTACCTGGGCTCAAAGATGGAGGTATTTGAAAGAGGGGAAAAATTGACACAGCTGTTGTAATATTTTTAAGTTATAATGCCTCAAATTATTCTGTGTAATCGTGAGGGACTTGGTGACGTATGTAGATATAATTAACTGTCAAAGATACAAATGTTGTATATGGGAGCTTTTATCTTAGAAACCACAGACTGTAGCAATTAGTGTCAGATGCATCAATTTGTCTTGCCACTCTTACTTTTTCTTTTCTGCTATTAATCAGTATTAAAACCGTAATCTATCCCTCTACAGTAATTTCAGCGAAATCTTTTCTCCTGTTGGAATTGCATGTTCAAATTCAAATCATTATTAGTTAGAATATACCCGAACCAGGAAGTGTCTGGGCTGTCTTGCTTCTGGCAGTAACCATTAACTTGATCACATAAAAGCGGAAGTCTTGTAATCTAGTCTGACCTGTGTACCTAAAAATATCTTAACACATACACTCACTCAAGAGGCATTTTATTTCATTTGCTACAGTAGTAATCCGCCTTTCCACTCAACACAGGTGGTTGTTGTAGAGTCCCTATCAGAGCTAGATGGTGGGGTGGGAGCAGGTCACAGTACTGGATAGGTCTTACACTAAACAGGTCAGATAGATGTGAGGTGGGTTAACACACAGTGAGGTCAGACTTTCTAAGTCATGGCAGAGTCATAATCTATCAAGAACTGATGAGGTAAAGAAGTCAAAGATCCTGCACTGAAGCACTGGAAGAACTGAACCACAACTTCTTTCTTCTTAGCTCTGTACTCTTTTTCTTCCACTAGACAAGATTTCTCTCCACACCTTTATTTTCCAAAGTCACTCACCATCTCCCCACTATTATAGGCTCTGGAAAATGCTCAGTTTTAACATAAGAAGCCTGACCTGTAGAACCACACGTAATTTCCTACCACTACAGGGTTTTAGTCTCCATGTTTTTTTTTTAGTATTTTCACTCTACTGATCTCTTAGAAGCACTGGTATGAAACTAAGCAATAGTGCCTGACGTTATATTTGCACTTCACGTCAGAACATAGAATACCCCATGAAACTCATCATTGGAAAGAAATTACACCCCCTGATGTCACTTGCCAGGAACTTCCGTTGCTTTGATTGAACAGTGTTCAATCAGTTAAAATAGCTAAATGCTACTTCTGCCTTCACGTGCAGTCAGCACAGGACAAGCCAGGTGTAATTTGCAAGTCCTGTGAACGCAGCTGCATACCACTCTGTTCATGCTGAGAAGTCCTGTCTGAGGTAGACACTTTGTATGGCTCTAGTCTTTTATTAGACTACCTGTGTCACTTAGAGGCTGGAGGTCATTTATGATCTTGCTGCACAGCAGAGAGGTCAGTGCTCTGACCCTAACCTTGTAGAAATGCATGAAGAGGCTAGGCTTTTCCCATTGTTAGAAAGAAGAGCAAGGTCTCAATTATCAACCAGGTAACAGGGAACATGAGCTTGAACTGGTGGAAGGAAATGCAGACAACTATGTCTTAGAGTGCACAACTTTCTGTGGCTTGACTTATCATTGCATTTGCAGTGTTTCAGGGACAGAGCACAAGGGCTGAAGGAGGGCGATGAGCCTAGTATAGTGCGGCATGCAGTCACAGATGTGCAAGCAGGCAGTGACTATCAACGCATCCTCTTAAGCATTATGATAGTTAAAACAGGGCTTGGTGTATTCACCAGGAAGAAGCATTGCTAAGAATAGCTGTCTTAGGCAGGTGATGTTCTTTCACTTCGTGTCTGCTTAAATGTATATTCAAAATCAGGAGGATGCCTGAGAAAGCAGCTGGATGATTCCTGTTGGTCAAAACTATGGCACTGATGATTCCTCCTGTCAAACCAGCTCAAATAGCAAGTTTTCTTAAAGGACAGGGTCAGTGCACTGTGCTATGGACTTCTGCTGAAACCGAAGCTGATTCCCATGTCCTAGGGAACAAGCAGTAACCAAAAAGACGCATGAATCCTGAAGCTAAGAGGCGGCAGCTCTCTGCTGGGTGGTCTGTGTGCACAGACGCCTCTGTAGGAGGAGCTGGAGAGAGAGGGGAGGATTGTCTGCACCCAGCTGGAAGAGTCTTCCCATCCAGAGTCTTAAGTGCCTGATTTATGTTTTGCTAACGCATGGGGAAAATCCTGTCACATCTGGTAGTAATACCCTTGTGTCTGGAAGGTCTGGTAATCGGTGTGATCTGAAACACTTTTGGAGGCTGTAGGGAATCCTTCTCGGGCTAAAATACACGGTTCAGAGCTTTCTGAAGTGAACAGTAACTTTAAAGACTAGTGGGCGAAATGGATTTCACATGCTATTGGGTTAAAAGCTTGCTCCAGTGAGCTTCTGCATTTGTTGGAACCACAAAGCTTGCCCCAGACTTTTTACAACAAACACACACTCCTTGTTTCCTGGTTCATGCTCTTGATAGAAGGAATCAAGTGACACACCTCCCTGAGGAAATGATTTTTACACTCCTTCCTTGAATACAGGTTTTTCAGAGAGGAAGAAAGCAGGTTAAACGCACTAAGTAGAGAAAATTTGATTAGTGGAGTGGGACATTATGAAAAACGATACTTAACTACTGGTGAGAAAATGGCTCTTCTCTTCAGTTACTCCACTCCGCCAGGTTCACTCAAGCATTGAATTATGAAAGGTGGTGGCACAGTTCTCAACTTGTTCTCATTAAGGCCTCTCATCTGGATACTTTAGTGTCAGTGGATGCTACTTTAGGCGTGCAGGTTTTGTAGATTGTGGCTGGAAGTTGTTAAAAATCTACCTTATCTTTGCCTGAAGAGTTGTACTGGTTCATTTAAAAGTGCAAATCACAAGCTTGCACGCCACCTTCACTATGTACATACATTGCATTGTCCATTAGCATATGTGTATTACTGGTTGGTTGAGTGTGAGTTTCTTTCAGTAGGGAAATTGTAAAAAAATTATGTAGATTTAAAGGACATTTTTACATCTTCAGAGGTTTTTTCAGTGCGCTACCTGAATCCTCACATGAGGCAAACTAAGTTACTGTTATCTTCAGTTTTCTAGATGGAGAAGAATGCAAAGGGGTTGCAATGCCTGCAGGTATGCAGAAAGCCTGTGGAGTTGTCAGGATTAGCTCCTGATCAGTGAGCTGGTGTGAGGCGGCATCTGGAGACTATCACTCTTCATCCCACGCCAGCAGCTGGCTCATCTCCCCTTCTTTGGTTTCTGGTTTGTCTTTGCTTTCATGGATAGCTCTTGTGTTGGGGTTTTTTCAGATGGTGAAGACAGCAAAGTAGGTCAGAGTTTGGGCCTTTTATGTTTGAAATCTTGGGTAGAGAGGATGGTGATAAAAAGACAGCAGTATTATACTTGGTATTTGGAAGCCAGGGCAAGTGTACGTCCTTCCTCGCAACAGTGACCAGATAAACTTGCCCATTATGCTGGGGTTTAGCCATCATTTCATGCCCTAAGTAGAAGTACACTAGAGCCTCTGTCTGCCTGGATGATTGCAGACTTTCTCCATCTGTCAGTGGGTGGCCTCTTGTGGAAGTGGGAATGGCCAGATGTGGACCCAAGCCAAAGCTGCCATCTCCATGTTTCTCTGCCAGCAAGAGCTGTATGCAGCTGGCTGGCAGCTGGGACAGCAGCCAGGGGGACTGCAGGTTTGCAGCCGTGGATCATTACAGCCTGTCAAGAAGAGACACAGCAAGAGTAGTATGTTTTCAAACTCTGCCCTAGCAAATGGCTTGTTAGTCCAAGGAAAGCAAAATGGCCATGCATTGACCTGTGTACAACTGGCTGATGTGCATGTCTGGAGTGCCAGCAACCCTGGCAGCTCCTCTCAGAACCAGGCGGTTTCTGTCTCATCCAAATGAAGGTGTATTGTGCTGGCTTGGCTTGAAGGTACTCCATTCTGAGTATAGCCTGCTTCCCTGGTCTTTGAGGTTTTCAAAGGCTAAGTTACCCTCTGAGCTGAGCCTGGATATATGTCCCAGTCACACACACGTGCGCAGAGAATGTTTTTGGCAGGTTCAGGCCTAATCACTTTCACATTTAGTATCTTGAACCAGTCAGTTTGCTCTGTCAGCAAATGAACCTGATTATTGTGTTGTTTTGGACAGACCAGCTTTCATCGATGTGTTTTTTCATCACCTGGCACAGTGGAGTCCTGACATAAAGACAGGTTGTTAAGTATAGGAAGTAATTAGTAGCGGCACATACTGCTGGTTCACCCTCTTACTAGTCTTTCTTTCAGTTGAGCATTCCTAGGGCAATCGCAAAAAAATTACTCCCATTTATAGTAATATTCCCCATGCTATTTTGTATCTCATTCCAACAATAAACTCAGAGTCAGGGTTTCAGAGAGACCTGCCAGTATGATGTCCTGCTCCCCACATGGGGCTTTTAGCAGTGGTGCTGCAGTACATCAGAGAGCACGATGCCAGCACCACTCGGCAGAGCTTTCTGACAATGTAGTCTGTTCACATATGTTAAGGGTAGCAGGTGATATTCAGCCATCTAAGAGTGGGAAGTCTCAAATCTAGTAAATGATTGCGTATCCAAATTCCCAGCTCAGTGATATTCTCCAGGTCTTAGTCAGCAAATTGCTTGCCTCACCACGTGGCTCAAGACACCTCAGTACAGCAACTGAGCCCTAAAGCAGATGGGAAACGTGGTGGTTCTTGTTCCTGTGGTTATTACTTTTCAGCCTTTCCATGCTAATGTTGTCTGTGATTCTAGCTGACCTGTTTATTATACCCTTTTAGTCCTTTGGAATTCTTTTCAGCATTTTCTTAAGACTTTCTAGGGTCACTCCTGTCAGTGCTACCATTTCTTCCTCTGCCACACACATTCATTTCTGTCAGTTATGTTGTTTTGCTCCTCTAACTCCACTTCTTCCCATCAGCCTCCCTTCCTTGCAATATCCCTTACCTCAGGTACCTTGTTATACCATAGCAAATGTGCTTTAATGGAGCTCTATTTTAGTACTGAAGAAGACGTAATTACATTTCTTGACAGATGCAAGCAAGACTGGGATCAGAAAGTTACTTCTGGGAACTCTGAGAATGCATTCAGCTGTGGAAAGGTTCATGACACTGTTGGGAAAGTAGTTCAGCATCACGCTAATGTACTCAGATTCCTGGATGAGGAAGTTGTCTTTTGCAGCACTTAAACAGTTCTGTTATTATTGGAGAGTGACGTTTGATTGCCTAGAGCTTGGCAAGCCAAGAAAAAAGAAACGCTGGCTGATTCCAGTCTGAGCCCAAGCCTGGTGATACAAGTGAGGGATGCTACCCGGTTTTGGTAAACTTTAGATTACGTAAGCACCAACACCACCTGATAAAGCTCACATCAAGCCATCTCAGTCCAGAGCTCTCTGGGGGACAGGTGAAGGCAAGGCATGTAAGCCTGCCCTGCCTTTACCCACAGAGAGCGTGCTGGGAAGGGTAAATGTCACCTTAAATGCAAAATGATTATTAGAGCTGAGTGAGGAATACTTCTCCCTTTCCGAGGAAGCTCTTGGGACTTCAAAATATTCGTGTTCTGTGCTGGTCCTTCTCAGACCATCTGAGAAGGCAACAAGAAACCCCAGAGGTAAAAGTTCACCATCCAGGAGCAGTCTGTGCACTGCTCCGTCCAGGCTTGGAGTATGAACCTGACCTCCACACCACAGGAGAGTGCCCAGATTCAGGCTTACAAAGGCGGTGTGGTCTCGGTCTCCTCTGATGGAGCTCCTTCCCTTTGGATAAATGGTGAAATAATCATTGGGACAAGGACCTGACCCTAGGTTTTCTACAGGCCAGGTGAGAGCCTGACCCACAAAGTAAATAACGAGGCCAGTTTCGCTCCAAGCCAGTGAATATTCATTGTCTATCTAAACAGGATCAGTTCCAAAGAGGGAGGTTGAGAAAGATGGCTCAGGAAAATGCCTATCCCATGCTAGTGAGTATTTTTATGCATGGTCAGGACAGGCATAATGCCAAACTGAAATGAGATGAGGCGGCTACATCTCCTCTCAGTAGTTCACACCCAAATGGAATTAATACAGGGCTTCTCCATGGCTCACAGGACACGAATCTCCATCAAACCACAATTCACTGCCTCCCAATTTTATGATGTGCGTTCAGTATGCATTGTGCATTCTATTAGATACATCATTATAGATCTCTTTCTTGCTTTTGATACTTGCAGCAATGAAAGCCAATGCCTGGCCTCCTTCTCCCTCCCCAACTACCTGTTTTTCTTTCCTGTAAGCTATTTCCTACAATATCGGTTTCAAGTGGCAGAAGGAAATATACCTATGGGATTTCCTAATGCATACAGTATAGTGTAAATTATACAGCCTTCTATCTGACAGCCAAATTGATTTCAGAAATATCCCCATAAATAATATTTACAGTGATTTGCAAAATGGACCTTTCAGTCCCCCATAAATATGACAGCTTTTCAAAACGGAGACCATTTTCACAAGAAACAAAGCAAAACACTGAATCACTGCTGTGGTTCTTACCAGTCTGACATATAATGCATTATTTACCAGAAAATGTTAGCTTTCCTGCCTCTCATAATGTTGGTATTTCACATAACAGGTGGGAATTATGTCTTTAATTCTTTTGTGGTTTGTGTCTGGATTTGTAAGTGAAAAGAATTGAAAACTCAGATGAGGGAGGAATCATCCTTTGGTGACTTAGGGATTCCAGTTGCAGGTAAATCAGTTGAAAGATTTTACTCTCATTAGTAGTCAGATGATGATAGACAATTATGCCATGGTGCTCTGCTTTATTCTGACATGGCAGGGGAAAGGTGGGAACGTCTGATCTTGCAGTACAGCACTCCCTGCAATGAGAGTGTTTGTTCCAAGTGCAGAGCACCTCTGACATTGTTCTGTCCCCAGGTTTGTGGAAGAACATTATCAAGGAGTAGCTGTTGTTTTCCTCGCTGAACAGAAACATAAACTGAGTCACAGGAAGGGGAGGTTGTGTGTTGGCAGAGTCCAGGTGAGAACCCAAACCTTCATATACCAGTGTCCCCCAAGACTGCCTTCTCTTCAGTATGTGCTGAAGATACCCAGTGTCTCATCAGATTGTACCCATTCTCTGGGCCTAGCAGATCTCAGTGGTAAGGTACCTCAAAAAGAAAGAACCCCCCCCAATAACTTCATTACTGCACGTCCCCCCATCTTGCATTGTAGAAACGCATGTTTTTACAGTTGATAGGTTCTCTAATGTCTGTGGCAGGCTTTTGGTAATGCTTTCTAGATTCATTGTAAAGCAGAACACATACAGTGCTCTACAAATGTATACGTTTATGTCATTGCAGTAGTGATATATTCATTTAACACACATAGCTCTGCTGTTTGTCACACACCTTTAAGCTTCTCTCCCCACTCTTCTCTCATCACAGACTGCCCTGGAGCACATTTGAACAGCAGGGTTAACCACCTCAAACAGCTTTTTTTTTTATTACTATTTTTTATTTCCTTTTTTTCCCAAATATTTTTTAATACCCCTTTCTGAGGATCAATCATCTACACTTAAAAACAACTTAGATAAGAAGGTAGAAGGAGGAGTTTCACTGGAAGAGAGCTGACAGCGTTTCTGTAGGGGACACAACTCTAGAAGAGCAAGAGTGCGAAAGCCTCCAAAGATGGCATATTTTTTTCATATCTCAAGAAACTGTTTTGAAGTGGTTTTGGCTGTGAGTAACGAGGCTTTTGGACACCTCATACCTGACTTGAGATACCAGTTTCCAAATAAGCTTAGCAATAACCTCATTTGCCTGAGAGTGGTCCCAGACCATTCCTCAAGGCACAGTCATATCATTCAAAGCCTAGGTGTCCAGGCAGGAGGCCCTTTAGCTGCTGACAGCATTTATCTGTGCTACCTTTCCGGGCTTTAACATCTTGTTGAAAAATCCCCGTGAGCTGAAGAGCACTTACAAGCAGCAACAGCACTGTGTGCCGTACCTCCTGGAGACATAATCCCACACTGCTGCTTCATGCAGCGCTGAGGAATGAAATCCCCAATGTGAGTTGTAGGGCATGTTTCCATTCAAAGCATTGGGACCTATCCCAGAGAAAGATGAGTCCTGTAGTGATGTATGGTAGTTTCTTCAGACCTGCCTACAGAGCTCTGAATCACACCAAAAACAGGCCAAGAGCCCCACTTCTCAGTGTTGGCACCTGGCACGAAGGAAAGTGCACAGAGTGCAGCTGAAATTCAAAATGGCTTAAGGCAAAAATGTACATTTTTCCCTCCCAAGTGCAGGGCTTTCCTTGCTCCTCAGCCCATATGATCTAAATGGCCTTCCTCTGAGCCTTTACAAACTTAAACCTGTACAGGTCTTCTCTCTCTTCGTTGCATATGCAGTGCTCAGGATTTGCCATGGAGCATCAGCACCGCGTATGGCATGGGGTATTCTTTGCTGTCACTAGTTGTTCCAATCTAGAGCAGGGGAGGGAAGGAGGAGTGCATTTGCGTTGGTTCACTGGGGTATTACGTGCTGTGGCCCAAGGTCTGTGGTTTTGGTTTAGTCCTTAGCAGTCAAAAGTACAAGTCCCAGTCCTGCCGGAGTGCTGAACTCCCTGTTCCCCTGCAGATACCATGAGCCACACATATCACCGGAGGTGGCTAAGACCAGCCCTCTACTGCTATGGCTTTGGGGATAATGTCTCTGATGTCAAAGCTCTCCGTATGGACCATAGGCTTCTTATATACAGCTCTGTGGATGGGGCACATTCAGATCTCGTGCAAGTGTCTCAGTGAGCGATCATGAAATATCACATTGTTTGCGCTCAGAAAAAAGCCCAGCAGCTAAAGCTTCCATCAGGGCTGAAACAGGCTGTAGGTGAAGACACTACCTTCCAGAGCATAGGTCAAATGTTGAGACCTCTCAGAAATTGACGCCAGCTATTTGAACAATCCCCCAGGACCAGTACTACAAAGAGGAAGTCTGTCTTCTCACTGTGATTTACTTTAAAGGCTCCAAGGTGGTGATTCTTCATGTGTTACAGAGAAGTATTACAAAGAGCACAAGAATGCAGTGTTGAAACGATGAAAATAATTTTGCTGTAATAGGATTTTTATAGAAGTCTAAGGTAGGCAAGGGACATTTCAGGATTTTATTAAAGCAAGTTAACATCAAAAGTACAAACCGTATCAAGTGCAAAAGCCAATGCTATTGGTATGGGAAAAGTGTATCTCCCCCAGAAATGTGTAAAAAAATACGTGCTTGTCCTGTCACTTGGCTTTCCTCACAACTGCTGTATCTCTATAGACATAACTAAATAAATGACCTCTAGTAGCCAGGCAAGTTTTCATATGGTGTGATACAGTGAACACATTCATCTCAGGTCTCAGGCTGACCTCCATTTAGTATTGCAGCGATAAAGATAGTAATGACTATCTTTACAGAGGTCACCATTAGATCCCGTTAACCTCTAGAACAGGCTGGTGGCAAACAGTCAGAAAACAATCAGGTGCCTGATGAGAAAGGCTACAATGCCTTGACATGAACTTCATGTTACTAGATCACAGGGTAGTGTCTGACTTGGCAGCCAAGTGTGACTTGGCAGCCAATTATGTTTCATCTGAAAATTAAGAATGCCAGCACTGTTGGGGAGAGATGCACTGTCACCATGACTTGCACAGATATGAAGGAATAGGTATGGCCAAAGTCAATCAAGATGCTCCAGGGTCCCATCAGGCCATAAAAACGACACTGCCTCAATAAAGAAGATACCAGTCACAAGGCCACGATGGGAGGCGGATCAAACACTCATTACTCAGAGAGACTCTCACCAGGGAAAACCAAACGGCAATATCCCTGTGTGGCAGAGGTGGGAAGTTAAGGACTTGATTGCTTTGCTCAAAGGGGAAAAAAGTGCAAAGGAGCCCCAGCCCATGGTAGCCTCAGGGCAAGGGAATGTGCTTCTTCCTTGCAGGAGCAGCGTTGCTTGCTGGAGGGGCTCTGCAGCCTCAGCACAGGGCCAGCCTTCGCTAGGGTGCTCAGGAGCCCTGCAAGCGCTTCAGTGCCAAGCAGTTGCTGAAGAGCAGAGAGTGGCTCTCCCCTGTGGCCAGGGCTGGTGGGAAATGCTAGGGAGCAAAAAGTCTGGCTCAGAGACATGGTGCACTCAACAAACGTGCAGGACGGCTCCTTGCACAGCTTTCAGTGCCACTGTCAGAAGGACTTAGCTCTGGAAAGTGAAGACTTGAGTTGCATCTTGGACCGCTTCTTTCTAGTAAATCATTGCTTCTGACGAGCTGGGATTGCTTCTGACAAGCAAGAGCTTGCTTCTGAAGCTGATGCCAGCTTCAGCACACAGGTTTGTCATCTCCTGTTTGTTGCCTATTTTCTTTTAAGCTTTGCTCAGGTACGACTTACAGCTGGTCAATAGCTGTTCATGTGCTACATGAATGCCTGTTCGTAAGTTTAGGTGTATCCTTCATGAAAAAAGCAAGGTGACCAAGTAGGAAAGGAAAAAGGAGTGGCATATTCCTCCAAGCTCTGGCCCCAGCTCGACTCAGCTTGCGTGTTGTGTCAAAACAATGCCAGACGCCACAGACTGTCCCTGTGGGGACACTGTCCTACCCAGTCTGCTGTATTTGAATGAACAGCAGAGTAATCAACATGGCATCGCTCAACTCCATCGCTCAACTCCCCTGCTCACATAAATAGCGATCCTGCCCCTCAGACCTACCATCCCAGGCATCTTGGCTTTGTTTTGTAATATCTGCGAGCATTTAAAACAGAGGTGTGCTCCTTTAACTACGTAAAGCACAGGCAAGTGTCCCCCAGAAAATGCTACTGCTTTGAAAAGCAGTCATGAGCTGGCCCCTCAGTTTGTACACATGTTAAATAGCCAACATATAATACCAGAGGAGCCATTCAAATGTCATGGTGTTCCCGCTAGTCTCTGTCAGCATCTTCCTCTACCCTCGTTCCTAGAAATCTCCTCCCCAGCCCACAGCTGCTCTCCCTGTTCATGGGTGCAGCTGCACCCCAGCAATGCGGACGGTAACTCTAAAAAGCAGAAGGCGGTGGAGCAGACCGGCAGACCCTGCTGTTAAGGAGCATGCTCAGCAGGCTTCGAGCCAACTGAGTGACTATCTGGCCCTTGGGATAGAGGCTACCTTGCAGCAGTGCAGCCAGACTGCAAGAAATGGGGTGAGGTCCTGTCCTCCCTACACAGGGCAAGGAGGGTCTCGGCAAGATGCTGGAGGTCTTGGGTGAGTTTTTGCTAGCAAAGTGAGAGACCCTCATAGGGCAGGGTTAAGGGTTAATCTTTCAAGCAGAGCAGAAATCCACCCTGTGGACTTGTACCCAGCTGGCTGGGCCTCACCCTGAGCTGTTCCCAACACACTGATGAATTGGCAGTAAGTTTTAAAAAGCAACAGCTTTATTCAAAAGCCCCAGATTAAAAAGCTCCAGCCACATTGTGCAGGACTGTTTCCAGCTAGACTCTCCTTCCATACCAGCAGCAGCAGAAGGCAGAAAGAACCCAAAAGCATAGAAGATACTCCAGAATTGTCTATGGGACTTCAAGTAAGATCATGCACAACAGCTTATTCTCCAACTACCAGCACACCTGTGACCTTGGCTGGCAGATCTGGGATAGATTCCTTCAAGCTCCTGAGAGATCAATGACTGATATGGTTTCCTTTTAGATTGTGTTTAACTAAGTATGAGAAGCTCTATTTTGAGAATAACCACTGTGGCTCAACCTCACTTCTCTCCCTCCAGCATGACAGGACTTGACCCCATCTCCTCTCACTGTTTTTCCCCAGACAGGCTCCATTTTCCCACAAACCTCATCAGTGAGCTCAGCAAAAGCAACCTCATCCACGACACATATCTACAGAAGCCAGATCAGGCCCCTTCAGGTAGGTCCTGAAGTGTCTTGGCAGGACCCTAAGGAATGGGTGGCTCACCCAGGGACTGACCATGCTGCAGCTGTCCTGAGGATGACTAAAGGCCCTCAGCCACCAGGCAGGGACCTTCTCTGCAGCTGTAGGACTTTCTCCATCCCCTGTTCACTTGGTGTCTCTTGGAAGGGCTGCTCTGACCACCCTCCATTCACTCCTGGAACTTCTGGGAATGGGACCACTGGGAATGGTGTGTGATTCTCTGCTCTGCTTCCTGTATCCATGTATCTTCCTTAATGCTCTGTTTTCTCTCTGCACTTCTTGATTAATTGTCTGTTCACCTGCCTCTTCTTCCACAGTTGCACAGTTGCTTTTCTCACCCTAGCATTAACACCAATAATGAGAGCTTTTGTTTCTACCAGGGAACAAATTATTCAGGGACGTCTAGAGTTCAAGGCAAGGTTTTCCTTCAGAGCAAGAAAATATTCAGTAATTAGCTTTTCATATTTGATTGTGTCTCTGCAGACCCTCCCACATCTGGACTTGGGGCTGCTGGTTGAGGCTAGGAGGTATTTCCCTGTTTCCCGGCCTGCGTGTCCTTCCAAGCAGAGTTTTTTCTAGGTAACATTTTCCTATGCCTTAGACTCCCTCACAGAGATGTGAGTGTAGGATTTGCAGCTCTCTGTCTCCCTTTGCTTCCCTAATTTTGACCTGGTGATCTGCAGTCCTGGTTAGTTCACATTTTGTCTTTTCCTTGCATAAGGGTGCTCAATCTAGGTCATGGGATGAGCCAGACATGCCTTGTGGTTTCTGTCTTCAATTCCTCCTCACTCTCTGTGTAGTGAATAGCCTGTCTACAGTGAAAATTGCAATTACCCCTGGGCCACCATGGCAGTTAGAGACTTCCAGTCCAGCAAAATGGACTACAGCCTTGCCACCCAAAGCATTCAACTCCTTTATGTTGGGCCCCCGCAAGTCATCAGATTGGCAAAAAGACAACAAATGGAGTGGGAAAAAGCACAGTGCATGAGATTTTTTTTAAAGTAAATGATACTTAAACTGTTTCTATTCTTACTTACTTAAACTGTTTCTATTTTCCCTTCTCATTCATCTTTGAGTCCATAGGAAACATGTGGGTGGGTTACAAATGCAAGGTTCTTTGGACTCTGCCTATGTGCAGTATAATTCTGCATGGCTTGGCTCGGGACTGCAGTCTGTGGCATTTTTGGTTTTGTTTTGTTTTTCAGGAAAGCTCAGTGACTTACTAAATAGTATTGAGCAGATAAGGTCTGAAATCAATGTTCCGAGTAACTGAAAGTCTGCAAAAGAATGGAACGCTTTACTTAATTGAATTAAAAGTATTTCTTACATTGGCTTGAGAAAAACATTTTCTTGGAGCAAAACTGAAACATCACTAAATTTCAACTTAAAACCAAGTAGACTGAATGCATTGTGCCAGATGCTCTGCTGGCTCCATGCCCTTGTAAGTTCAACTGTCAGGAGGACCCATTTCAAAGTGAAGATATAAACACACACTCTGACTCTACTTAGCTCTCTGTTCTGTGTAACAGGAACATGTGCCTCCCTCCCCAGCACACAATGTTGTAGGAGGACATTGTAGTAATCATCCATCCTGATGACAAATAATGTTAAAACTAAAACCTCAGGTCTGTCTGCTATAAGATGCTTAAGTGCACAGCCCCACCCTGATAAGGAGAGATGTATGCATGTCCCCTTTCACCCATGGCAATGGTGGTCATTCTTAGCTATGCCAATGTCTTCCAAAGTAACTAGCAATTATGAGTGCTCAACCTGACAAACAAGCAGAAAAGCCTCAAAGGCCTCAAAATCATAAACCCTGAAGTCTTACCATGCTAGTCATTCAACTAGGCGGTATTTTGATAACGGGCATAATTCTGTAGCCTGCCAGGGTGAGCGTATGCCTCACATAGATGTGTTTGGTCTGGGGTGAGTGGGGAGGGAATGCAAAATAAAATCCCTGCAATTAACAGCAAATTCTGAATGAACCGTAATCCTATCTACCTTAGAACCCAGAATAAGGAGTAATGTTGTGCCAGCGTAATCTCCACGGCCCGTGAAAACTAATAAAGTCAGGATTTGCTGAGAGGTATTTTAAAGGAAGGTGTGGAGTGCAAGAAACACCCACTGAACAATGCATGCCCGGCTGGAAGTCTGCAAGAGCTAGCTTCTCAAGAAGGACAGAGCACAGCCCAGTGTCTGAGACACAGCTGGAAACATAAAGCTCATAGCCTCGCTCTCCAGTGCACTGCAAGAAGCACAAGGCTGCTATAAACCCCATCTACCTGGAATTTGGGTGTTTGGGCACAGAATAGACGATACCTGCTTTGGCTGGAAATGGGGCTGTGCCAGAGATGCAAAGGGGGTGTTTCTTTGTCCTTTGCTGCATTTGATTTTTGGCTAATAGTCAAAAAGGGTAAGTGCTGATCCTGATTTTCTTTTTGGCTAGGTGATTCTTGAGCACCAGCTCTTAGAGGACTCCCAGAGGAGCTGCATTTATCAATAATGACCTTGCAGATGAGGGGTGCCACAAGTGGGCGTGGCTGAGGCAATGGCCTTACCCTGCTACTGACCCACCTTGTGGCCTTCGGCAAGTTATATCACACCTCTTTTGGCCTTGTCTTTTTGCCATTTGGTAGGAATTGCAAATTGTCTCCTTCAGATAAACCTAACATACTAATAACGATGCTGGTCTCATTCGAGCACATTAACCACTGCTGAAATGCAGATAATTATATGCTGAGCCAAAGAAGTCAAATGAGTTAAATACTGTTTGATAAAACATAGGTTTTGAGATCATGGATTTGAGGAGCTGCCAGAAAAAAAGGACCATCAGTACTGAAGAGTAAGTTTGGCTAATAGGCAAATATTCCTTGTAACAAAAATTGACAGTTACACACTACATATTCTTCCCCATATCCAAGTCATTTCCATAACAGTTCAGTTCCTAATTGTTCCACAGTTTACAAAGGTGATAGTGCTTTTATTTCAGAACAAATGCTGCTTGTAAGTGAGACGAGACATCAAATTGTCGAAGTTAAGGACATCAGACAAAGGATTAAGACATACTGTGAGACAAAATCAAGACCAACTCTTCTTCACAAAAGCACTCAGTAACATTTTTTTTTCTCTTTTTCACCACTTTTTGTCACTATTAAAAAAAAACTCACAGCCCTGTGATGTACTGTGAGCACTTCCTCTATGGTATCAGATGCCACTGCAGGAGAACAAGAACAGGACAACAAACAGGATAACTCAAAGTCAGTCTGAATTGTGTGATACCTACCAACCTGGGGATTTACTCAGTTTTCATATATAGAATATTCAGTCATTTGCAAAACATGGAAAAGGAACTATCCTCCCGCTTGGGATATTTGACATCAGTTAAGTGCTTTTGGATTTATCAAACAACATATGCATGGGCAGAGGAGTGCTGTTTAGTTACAGCCACTGCTCCTAGTGCCTTGACACTGTTGGGGTGAACAGGGAGAAGCTTGCAATCGTGGAGAGAAACCACAGCAGTCGCTATCACCATGCCTTAAAGCAACCAGTCCTACTGCTCTATATGTTCCCTCTGCTAATGTATGGAACAAGTTGTTCTTTTTGCAGAGGTTTGAACCCAGGCAAGTGCCCACCTCTCCTGTAATGTCAGGTTTCCCCTGGGCACATGGGCAGAGATGGGAGCTGAGGTCTTCCCCAGGAAAGACCTGTGCTGCCACAGGGTCAGGGCTTTGGAGCCCACCACAGAGTATTCCTGACCCACCAAATACAGCCAACTTTGCTCAACTGAGCAAAGAAATTAAGGACAAAAAACTTCTAGAGATTAAAGGAACAGCCACTGAGCTTTTGTACCTCCTACTCGTGCCTAAGGAAACCTCACCATGACTGCTTTTACTGCCAACAGCCACCAGAATGTCCCAGCCTGGGAACTGCTCCGTGGCAGTGACTGCAGGAGGAGCTCCAGCAGGTCAGCACCTCTGAAGAACAGGTTCCTCAATTAGTTACCGAACAAAGTGTCTGATTTTCTGGGTGCACTCAGGTTTCAAAATGGTTTGTGTTAGAACAGTTTCTTCTGCTCCTTTCAAAGACAAAGAAACCCTTCTGCTTTTCCTCAGTCTTAACTGGTGATTTGCTCTGCAGAACTCAGAATGGTATTTTTTAACAGAGAATGCCCTTTACCATCGCCCATGAAACAAAAGGAAATGATGACAAATTGCATTTTTCCTCTGGGAGCAATGCCCACAATGCACACCTGAAACCCTGTTCAGGCAGAAGCTCCTACTTCCATCACAGGAGCTTGTCTGGAAATTCTGAACATCCTCTGCCTCCTCCAGCAAAGGCTGCCAAGGCTTCCCAGGACCAGACTCTTAAAAAACGCCCTGGCGGTGGGAAATAATGTCCACAGCCTATGAGGGTTGTGGGTAGCAGCTTTTCCTAGCAGATGTTTCCCCTGCTGAAGTTGATGCTACACTGTGTTTCAATATCCAGCAAATTACTTTCTTAAAATTAAAATAACACTGTGCAAACGCATTTAAAAGACAGGAGCAATACTATATTTTACAACAAAGAGATCCTACAAATCAAACTAATATTTTAAAAAAAGAGAATTCAAACAATTTGGGGGAGGGAGAAGCTGTCTTTCAAAAAGAGTACAACTATGTCATTATTTTATCTTTGCAATCAGGTACTTATTGGACTGAAGCTGTGATTTCAAGGTGTTATACAGTAATAGAAAATCAATGACTGTATAGTGGGCTCGGTAAACCTCATCAATCCTCCCACAGCCCTGCAACCTGGTGGGAAAAAACAGCCATATCTTTCCATTAGAATAGAAGCAGATTGCACATTGCCAAATTGCATGTCCCCAACTCTGTTCTAGGTCTTCCAGGTTTCCTTTTTTGTGACTTAAAGGCTTGCCACAGCTCCAGCTGAAATGAAGTTTTCCTCTCAACAGAAAGTGGACCAAGCTGTAGCTGTAAAATTTTAAGGCAATTATTTTTACAATTGACCACTGATTTTTGAAAATTACATAATTTGGATGCCAGACTTGAGACACCTTAGAGTGCTTTGATTTTCAAAAGATGCTGAGCATTTGACTTCTGATATAAGCCCCCTTTAAGATGTCGCAAAACCTGGACAGCCCCCAACTGCTGATTTTTGAGTTATGTGCTCACCATTTATAAATGACGGACTGAAAATGCTCTCCTTTGGGGATGCTGTAATCAATTTAATCTGTTTGTTTCTTATTTGGTAAAGCCAATAGTAGTTTCTAGCAATACCTACATATCCAGTGCAAATGACCAGGTATTGAAAAAACTATATTTACAATACACCAAACAAGTGGACAAAACTGTGAACCATCAAAAAATATGGTTCACAAGAGAGTAACTTCTGTACAGTAGCTCTGAAAGAAAGCATAGGCACTTCTGCTTCAAGAGTTCTTGGTCCCCAAAACTCAGTCTCCTTTCTCCTAGCTATGCTTGCTAAGGAGGAAAATCCATGATACACGCACTGCTTTCCGCCGATGAGGAAAAAGCTCTCTGCCAACCCTTTGCTCAGAAGACCTGGCAGTGGAGGAGATCACTGCCCCCCTGCTTTTCAGAACAAGGCTGTAGTCATCCCCAAAATTGGACCGCATCATGTGCAGTCCTCCTCAGGAAAAATTTAATGTCCTGTCTTTCCACTTCTTGCTCTTGTTGAAAGCAGCTCACCCTCTTCACATCACACTAAAGCCACTGGGTGAAGCACTTTCTTGGGACGCTGGCTGGTGAGACCAGACAGAGGACAGTTACTGGTAAGAGCTAAGGGGAACGAACTTCCTGGAAGCCTGAGTGAAGGAGACAAAAATAGAATTTTCACAGTGCTCCAGCTTCACTTTCTTCACCAGCCTGGGGACGACACCGCTGAGGAAGCGGAGCCCCATCCTCTGCTCCTCGTACCAGACGTTCCCCATGCTGCTGACCTCCTCCCGGACCATCAGGTAGAAAGAAGACCTGGCCTCCATCTGCGGTGGGGGCCAATGTACGTACATGTACTTGTAGAGGAGGCAGTATGGGCAGAGCTTGTGCCCTTTTCAGTGCTCGTGGCAGATCCGGCCGTTACACGCTCTGTTCGCCTTCACCCTGTTTTCTTGCTTCACGCTATCTGTTTTGGCAAAAAACGGCCTGTTCTGGGAGTCTTTGAGCAATTCAATGATGCCAAACATTAAGTCCGCATGGTCCTGTAAGGTTCGCGTGTTCAGGTACTGGCTGTTGTATTTCACCACCGTGGACAGCAGGGCTACGGCGCTGTCATCTCCCAGGCATCCGTCCTCCGCATCTCTTCCTCGTCAGAAAGGGAGAAGTAGACAACGTGGCGAAAGCAGGCACCAGACATCCCAGCCTTGCTCAGGACCTTAAGCTTCTCCTTGAGCTTTCTGCTGGAAGAGCTGAACGTGCTGCTGGTGATGGAGAAACCAGCACCAGCATTCTTGAGGATCCGGTCCAGGCCTCGTTGGATAGTGTGGAGAGACATGGCTAGAAAGTCAGACCCATCTGTTTTCTTCACGGTGATGTAAAAGTCCTCCAGGAGTTCATTGAGCTTCACTGCTGGGATCTGGAACAAGAAGAAGGGGAAAGATGTGTCAAGGTATTCATGGGAAGGAAATGCATCACAGGTGGGGAAGACATGTTTAGGGCTTCTCCATGCTTTGTCTGAAGAAACCTGCAGCAGCTTCCACGCTTCCCCAGAAGTTTGCTTCTGGGCAGCCTTAGAGTCTTGGGAAGAGGCCACATGTTTATCTAAGCAAAACAGATGCAATGAAACCCCGTGGTGTAACAATGCTCAGACAGACCAGATCCATTTCACTGGCTGGCACCACTTCTGCACCAGCTGTAGAAATCCAGACTCAGAAGAAAGGATCCAAATTCCTGGCTTTTTTGAAGTGCATTAAAGTTTCAGTCACATTGAGTTTGCAAATGTGTGACGTACCACTTGGGTGTAATACTCTGTACTTTTGCGGTAATGTGGTACATACGGAAACTTTTCAGGCGAAGAAGGAGGAGGAGGAGAAAAAGAAGGATGAGGAAGAGGAGGAGGAGAAGGAGAAAAAGGAGAAGCAGCAGCAGCTTCTTCTTTTGGCCATGAGATGTCAGTATTGCAGACAGGCTGGCCGTCAGGCTGCT
>NW_009190675.1:33146-44256 GCF_000690835.1 Fulmarus glacialis
CCTGCCAGTGTCTTAGATCAACCTAACAGAGAAACTTAGTTATAAAAATGTGAGTGGGGCTTTTTGTACTTTGGCCCTTAGCCACGGTCCTTATTTTTGGTGTGTACACTGATTTTGCTGGGAGTTCATTTTTGGAGAAAAGTCCTCGAATGCTCTGAATGCATTGGGTAGCTCTGGGAGCAGAGATCATGCAAACAGTTTGTCCTGAGGGTAACAGCAGGAAATCTTGTCACACAGCACCGTGAGGCCAAGGTTGTGTACAAGTGTTATGTACATGGAAATCTTTAGTATCACCCCGGGTTTCCAAGCTACTGGCTCAACCATAAAGGCAACAGGGTGTGAATTAGAAAAGGTTACAGCTTTATGACGAGAAACTTGGAAGGTCCCCAAGACCACAAGGATGTAAAGAAGGCTGAAATCCCATCTCTTTTCAAACTTTATGATAACTTCATTTGACCAGGGGGGCTGGCTCCCACCACTGAAAAAACAGTATTTTGCTAAGTTTTCTGACCTTAGTGATGTCCGTGTAATCTCTGAGTCCTTTGGTCATGCACCAGTATCTCCACACGTTGAGAGCATAGAGGGTGGCCTTGGTGGTGGTGGGGCTCACAGCACTGATACACAGGTGCTTGAGGTTGTCATCAAAATTAAAGATGGGAAACTTGTTGAGCTTAGCTGAATACGCTAGAAAACAAATAAAGAAAGGGGATAAAAATAGCTTGTTCTAGTGACATGCCGCCACCATTTCTGGCTAAGAGCAACTCGGTGTTTTTCACAAAATGTAAGGAATTTAAGAAAGATGAAACACAGCACTTCCCTGATGATTTCCCATGAGTTTGTGCGCTGAAAACTCAGATGTGGCAGGAGGGGCACCAACATGAAGTCACCCTAAGGTTGCCACAGAGCTAAAAATGTACTGCCATGCAGAGCCAGTAATAGAGAGGGAGGAGTAACACGGCATCTTTTACCTTGCTGCAGAAACACCAGGAGGATGACAAAGGCAAAGGTTTTTCCTTTGCTAGTCGACTCAGGAGCAGGGGAAAAACTCGTCCTGTTCCTATACAGCCTGACTGTGCTGCTGGTGTGTCACACCACCATGGGTGTCTGTCCAAGTTAGACAGGCAATGCTAACCAGGTAGGATTTTCCACTCATACCCGCTTTCTACTCCCTGTTAGGCACAACAGAATCAAGTCCTGTTGCTTCAGTGGACCAAAGGCAGGTGCATCTTGATAAATACCATGAGCTATGTGAAGACACGCAGTGTGCATTTTTTAAGAGAAGAGCCTCAGCCCCACAGGCAGGAACTGAAAGTAGAGGATTGATGGAGAACCTTTTTATAGATGTTCAGACACTTAATATCCTTTATGAAAGAGTAATACATTTTTATGATACCACTATAATTTTATTATATCCACTACACTTTAAGTCTACTTTTTACAGGGCTGAAGCTAATGGATTTTGCAGCCCAATGCATGTTAGCTGTGAAAGGTTGCTCTGAACATCCATGCACTGAGCTAGTGATTCCCATGGCGACCATCTCAGCACAGCAGGAAAAGGGAAGAGGTGGTACACTCAAGAGGAGGGAGATGTTGGATTTCTCATTCTAACCTTCAATTCTGCAGCCACAGCTGACCGTTACTGCAGCCCCAGAGGTGTTACTCTGCACACTAGGAAGAGGTGATTTTAAAAAGTGGTTTCTATTGTTGCAGCTTTTGCTGTTAATATAGTATATAAAAGGTAAAGGAACTGCATAAACACAACTGAAGAACCCACTGCAGGCAAAACAAGCTGGAAAGCTGAATAGATGCACCATGCACAGCCTAACAACCTAAGCATGTTGTTTGATCTTCTGAACTCTGGACATTCCTATAACAGGAGTCCTCAGTCTGTGGTCTGCAGACCCCTGATAGCCCAGGGTCTCCTCCTGAAAACTCCAAGAAAGATTGCTGGAAAAAAAAAGCATGCTACGCAGAGGGCATATCTGAAAAATGCACATTGCCATGCAAGCCCGTCCAGGGGCAGAGGTCTCGTGAGCTGAAGGGACCTGCTCTTCCTTCTGTACGCCACAACTAGTCAGTGGACAAAAGTAGGACTTCTTTCCATCTGAAAGGTAGGCTGCAAGTATTTTTTCTAAACTGAGCTGTGTTTACAAACTTTGCTCACGGCAAATGATCTTCCTCTGTCTGTGCTGACGACCACTGCCTGCGGTGGCTGGCAGCTGCCTTGCTCTCCTGCTAGCCCAGGAGCCCAGGGGTGGTGCTGCAGAACGGGAGTGTTGTGACAAATTCAGGTGGCATGAACTTGGCTGGAAGTTACTCCAGTCAGTGGCTTCACGAGCTCTGCGCAGTGAGTTATTAGGCGGACAACTCTGCTAAAGAAAGGCCAGGATGCTGATGGAAATGATGAGCTGTTCAGTTGCCAGCAGTCTCCTCAACAAGGGTTTGCCCTCTTGTGCCCTCAGGCCTTGCTACAACCCTCTTACAGTGACTGTTCAGGCACTGTTTGCCCCCTACCAATAAGCAAATCTTAGGTCAGTTCTCCATAAAGCCTCGCACCTCCCAGGATGTTTGTTTGCCCAGCCCATGGATTGCTAACATTCACCCCCACGGCACATTTGCCCACAAGTTGCTTGCTGCTCTGCTTCTGAAATTGCCATCTCACGAGCTGCCACCAGCTCACACTGCTGGCTCACCCAAGGACTACCTCTGAGAGCAGCAAGAGCACTTCGGGAAACAGACTACTAAAATCAAGAGCCCCAGTGCCAGTTGCCCTGGAAGATACAGCAGCACCAGCCTCGCTGAAGTTCTCATACTGCAATTAATCCCACAGGGATTAATTAACTTCTGACAAGCCTCGGTTTGAAAATTATGGTGGCCGTTTCCCGAATCACAGTATCACTCAGGCAATTTATTGAACCACAACAGAAGACAGAGACTTAGATTGCTTCTGGCTTCTCAAGGTGGGGTTTATCATGTGCTAGGAAATTAAGTCATAGTTCCTGGTTTCTCCAAATTCCGGATTTTCAAAACTGGGGCGTGTGGTTTGAGCTGAGCTCTGATACCTGATAGAGCTAACAGTAACAACTGTTATTAGTGCTGCTTCGGTCCTGAACTGGGACAGCGAGTCACGTGCTGCACCAGAACAGGATACGCAGATGGCCATTCAGGGATGTTTCATACATTGTGCACGGTGATGCTCATTAACATCTGTATCACTTCTTTTTCTTCCCAATAGACACCGTGTCCTCATAAAATCAGAAAACTACAAAGATTGGCGCGAGTTGCTCTAAGGCTTGAAAGTGTAGCCAAATCAGAAAGCGATGGCTACTGTGAGCAGAGTGCAGCTCTAATACTTGCAGCAAAGGAGTCTTAGCATAACAAAATAAAAATGAAATAAAATGATGGTGTTGTGATGACAGGCACGTATCAGCTACCATCTGTAAGGGTGTTGTATCATCAGAAGGCTGGAACAAGAATTACCCAATTTTCCACTCCTGCAGAAAATAGATCATCCTTCTTCTCTTTTTTTTTTATCAGCATAATGAATACTTGCTTTCTTTTATCCGGGAGAAAAAGATAAGGGTATTCCCATCCTGCCTTCATCGCTGACTTCAGTAGCTGCATACCAAACCACAAAGCTCTTTGCCCGACATCGCCTGTCAGCAGCTGGATGATGCTCTAAGAGTTGTAAATGATGTCTGAACACCTTGTGCAGTACATCGCCAGGAGACACTAAGAAAACTTACACCCTTACCGAGCGTGGACAGGAGTTCTCACCGGGACCTGTCAGACAGAATTTGGAAAAGCATTAAGCAGCCAGGAACACACATCTCTTTTCCAGAAGGGCCTTGCAAACACTGGTGCTCTGGGTTATAATCACATCAACGCTTGAAGGTTCTGGATCAAGTCCCGCGAGACTGCATTTTTATGTGTGTAACTCACAGGCTGCCTGTGAAAGCAAGCAAGTCCTGACTCAGTACCACTGTAGGTCCAGCATGAGTAATTAACAAACATAGAGGAGATCTTGCACCTAAATCTCAGAGTCCTGCTCCCTCACCTCTAATATGCCTTTTGCCTCCCTCTTCCTCGAGGTTACCCAAGGCCTTATTTTCAAACAACATTTCAGGGGATGTGGGCTAGGTATGTGAATACGCAGCACTTGAACACCTCAGTCATGATGGACTTTGAAAAAGTCATCTTTGTGTTTGGGTCACCTGATGCAACGCTCGCAGCAGAAACCCTGCAAAATCAACACAAAATGGCCATCTGCACAGGCACAAGCCCTCTTGCCAAACTTCTGTCACCGAGATGATACACTGTACAGGAAAAAAACAGTTGTATTTGTCATTGCTTGCCAAAACATGTACATACCCTACATCTACGCAGACAACTGTGCTATTATCTGATGGTTTGTAGGTGCTCCATGCCAGACCTTTTAAGTTGAAATGCACAGTAAATGTCTAGACACCTAATGCTCTGCTCCATGCTGAGGCCAGGAGTTGTACTGCCTGTGTGTTTGGTGAGGGAAGAAGAGGAGGGTTGCCAGACAAGCTAACAAGACGCCATCAAAACTGGTGAGGTCTCAGATCCAATTTCTCTTTACATCTCTGCATTCTTCCCCTAAAGCAAAGGCAGTTCCTCACACATTGCCTGTTGCTGCTCACGCTGCAAATGAGCAGCCACTGTCTCAGTGGCACTACGTCAGAAAAGCCAGGGGACTGTATTCATCCTCCCTCTATAGAAGCAAACGTATTAATTCCCACCCATCTACCCTAAATAAAGAAGATAAAGATGTCTGCCATATGTTCCTGAAATCCCCAGATTCTACTCATCTTTAAATGGCCTTTACTCATTTTTGTGCTAGTCCATGCTGCAAAGATGTTGACACATGTCACAAGCTCCTGGCAGATACCACTGTTGTCCAGAAAGAGCAGGGATTTTAGGTGCTGTTTGGAGGCCACCCAGCTCTCTCAAAGTGAGCAGGGAGACACTCCTGTGCTCCCCACTGGCTTGCAGGCACCAGGCGTCTGATACAGCACCGACATGGCCTGACCGATTTCTGACCATAGCAGATGGCATTGCAGAGGATTCAGCTTAGCTGTCTGGTTTCGTAGGATAGGCAATGCTTGATCTGCTCAACAGTTTCCTCAGGCAACCCTCTGCACACGAGAACATCTGGCCACCCTAAGACTCCAAGAACATTTCTGAGCTTCCCTCACCAAGGTCCAGACAGAAATCTCGTTCCAAATGCAGATGAATGGCATCATCTTGTGTTACGGGGTTAACGGCTCCGTAGCTAGCAGCATCTTATCTCCTCAACACTCAATGCTTCTGCCTGCCTTTCCCTGGGTATACATTCAAAGCCGGTTTTTCTCCAGTCCTGTTCTGTTTGCCATTTTGCATGGGGACAAGAATAACTAAAAATGGTATACTTGCAAGTACACGAGGAGTTCCAAGGTGAATAATCATGCTACACGCAGGATTTTATCTTCAAGCTATTCCAGGTATTTTTTCCTCACAGCTTTCAGAGGAGGAGCAATAAGCACGTCTCATGTGCTGCCAGTCTTGCATGTGCATTCTCTTCTGGGTACCTGTAGGAATTTGGCCCTTAGAACAAAGTGTCCATATACAAATAGCTGTATCTTTTCATACATAGCCATCTTTTTTTTTTTTTTCTTTCTAATTATTCTCTTCGAGAGCTAATCAATGCTATCAATAGTGAAGGTTGTAACATAGAAGCCATCAGTCTACTCTAAAAAGAAATCTTGCGGATCTTTCCAGGGATAGTTGCCAATTTCCATTTCTCTTTGGTGTATATTACACCAGCGAGTTACAGACCCCACTTTGCCATCTCCTAGTCCATCTGAAGAGACAACGTGGCATAATGTCCTGAGCAACTTCCGCATGAGTTGCAGTCATGATATTCTTAAGCAATATCCCAAGCACAATGCTCAGATATATTCAGCTGCAGTCAGGAGACTTCATCACGTTTGTGAGATCATCCCAGGGAAGCACTCCAGATTGCCCAAGCCAAATTCCTCAGTGCTGTTTGCCTAGCTACCCAGAAGGCCTGAACCCTGCAAGACTGCACACAAGGTGTGCACGCTGCTGCTGGTTATCCATGGGTATGAGAGGAGGAGGAGGAGAGGACACGCAGCCATCCCACAGGCTGTGGAAGCATGGCAGTTCTTAAAAGTGGCAATCTGGGTTAAATCAGTGTACAAAGGGAAAAGTGAAAGCAGCTGAGTTACCAAACTTTACCAATTTGCTTAGCTGAACCTGCATTAATCACATTAAGCATTAACCACCAGCTGCATACTCATTTTTAGACCGAAGGAAAGCACATTAACTTCAACCTCCGTGAAGACAGCTTAATTCAAGCTACAGAGTTTAATCCAACAGGTTTACTGTGCATTTGCAACAGACGGCAAAAGCACCTGGTAGCCCCTGGCCATCACCTGTCCATACCTCAATTCTCTGTCTCTTCATCCGAAGGCCTCTGTTTTTTCTTTCCACTTGTCACTGGGACCACGCCAGGACCTTTGGCATGACGCCTCTTACAATCTCTTGTGCTGAGCAACAACACACAGTCCCACCACTAGCACCAAGCAGCAAGAAGGGGATTTATTTAGCAGAATTTGCCAGGTGATGGAAATGCAGTCCCAGATCACCTGGTGAAAATCATGTTCCTCTATCCCTCACGCAGAGTCACTTAGCTCTCACTGTCCTGCTCTGATGTCCTAACACCAACACAAACACATTGCTGTTCCCTAGATGGCAGCTCCCTGAGGGATTTGGCTTTTTCCTTTTTCTCATGTTCCTTTGGCAGAACCTGAGACACCCTGACCCTCTCCAACACAGTTGCCATGAACAGCAGCTCAGTGGAATTTCGTTTCAAGGGATTTTTCCACTTGGGATGTTTCTCTTTCACACTATATAGGGGCTTTATTAGCTTTAGTTTTCTAGTCTTTTAATTTTAAAACTTCTTGAACAGAGAAAATTCAGACCTTAGAAGCAACTGTCTTGCAATGTTCTAGATGAACATTAAAACAAAACTATGTGGAGAGCAGACCTTACTGCTGAAATCCTAAGTGCAAAATAAAAAATCTCAAGCCAAACTGTGCCTTGGAATTGGTGTAACCAGATCAGGTTCAGGAAAATGTCTTTAATCCAAAAAGGCTCTCAGACGTAGGCTTTCAATCCTACTGAAGTGAGATTAAATGAGCACATGGTTTAAGTCAAGCTTGCTTGTAAGTACATTCCTAAGCAGGGAAGGACTTAAGCAATTGTTTAAGTGTTTTCCTGACACAACCCCAGCAGTTAAAGAGGGTATGACAGCAACTATTTCTTGGTGAGCCTATTTGCACTCTGCTAATCGAAATGCATCACAGGTCCATGGGAACTTCCCAGCTATGCTGATACTCATACTTGAAAAGCATGAGAGAGCGCTGTGCTTTTTTTATACAACATGCTTCGAAATGCCAAGTAAATTGTTTTCACTTGATTAAAGAAAGCAGTCAATTTTGCAGAAAACAGTTTATTAAATACATGAGACTTGGTTGCTACACCTAATTACAGACAAAATACTATGAATAAAGCATGCACTTATCACAGACATCAATGACTATCTTGATTATTTTTAAAATGGTCTTTAATTCTGTAAGTTTAAGGCTGTACCAACACAAATTTAAAAAAAAGAAAATAAAAAGTCACACTACAACAGTAGCAAACATTGTATGGACAGTGAAATCAATCTCTAACGCAGCAGAACCAGACTTCTTAAAAGATAAGGGAACAAAAACAGAGCTCAAGTGCAATAAAGATCAGAGTATCTCTGGAATTTGCAGATCAGTAAAAGTGAGTATCATACTCCAATTAGCACACAACTGAATCCATTCTTTTCAAAAGCCTCATTATCTGACAACTGAGCAAGGGATGAAACTCAGGCACCATTAAAAAAAAAAAAAAGACCTCTTGATTTTACTTTCTTCTTATTGAGGGCACTTTTGTACTCAAACAGTAAAAGAGCATTTTTCAAGGAGACATCTGACTGAAGTGTGGCAGACAGCAGTACAACATACATTAGTTTATCCCATCCCAATTAAAGAAGAATGGAGTGTCTTGCAGTAAAAAAAAAAAAAAAACACAACATAAAAACAGTTCTCAACTGGCACAAGTGACAGACAACTTTGTTGACCATATTGGTGTTCACCTGTGAAGGACCTTACCCTGTATGAAGTTTGCTTCTTAAAAATACGCTGCAGAAATAGCAATATGCCATCCACATGGGTCAAAACTTATCCAGCTGACGAGTAAAAACATTACAAGCCCTGGAAACCCAGTTGGGGACCTGGGGCTGAAAGTAGGTTATGAAATCTTTCCTCATTTACAGCAGCGAAGCCTTTTTGCTTGTTTTTCTCAGGTCACTGTGCAACTCCAGAAAGAAGGTAATTTGAGGACAATGGTGTTGAACAGGTAGCTCTGTAGTTGACAATTTTGCTCACGTTTTCAGAAAACAATCCAGTAATCTCTCCCTTCCCCTCAGATAGTCTAGATTTGCAGAGCTTAATGCATTAAAATGCATCAAAATATTACTTCTCCCTAATAAACCGTTGTATATATAATCTCTCAAATGCAGGGGCAAGAGATCTGTGTAAGAAGATGCCCTGTGTACAGAAAACTGCATTTTGAGTGGAAAACATGTAGCACTGCTCATGCTAAGATCTCTGCCTTAAATAGCTGATTATAGCTGGGGCTTGCAAAGGGGTCTAAAAAAACCTAAGTCCCCAGATTCCACTGGGGCTTGGATGGATAATTCTCTCCTTGCTCCTTTCAGCAGCACAGCATAAGCTACAGGTTTTTTCCTAAAAAAAAAAAAAAAAAAAAGAAAAAGAAAGCTTGTCCTGCAATATTATGCACTTCAGACAAATGCAATTACAAGAGCAATTACAGGACTGACAACATGTACACTGAAGGCATCAGTGATTGGAAGGTGGTGTCTAAACCAGCGCACCATTAGTAACAGCCAGTTTGCATCTTGAAACCAGTAAACTATGGTGAAAAGCAAACAAATGCTGCTAGAGACTCTGACACACCACAGGCAGCAGGCTAAATCCTAATACCAGGTCTGTACCTGTAGAACCATAACTGCATTTCCAGTGTGCAAAGTGCTAAATAAAGGATATTGATCGCTTTCCTGATTCAAATCTAAGCTGACGATAATGCATATATATCTAGCTTCACAATGGAAGAGATGAAGATGGGGAAAAAACAGTTGCTGTGCTGCAGGAATCTGATGCATTCTTTTTGCAAGTTGGGTCAACATACAGAAGAAGCTAGGAAGACCAATTGGTAAGACAATTAGTGCAGTTGGTGGGACCATGGAGACTCAAATCTAGCTATAAATAGAAGAAATGCAGGAAATAAGACCGTGTATCACTGCTTGCATATTTAATATTAGGGCCACATAGGTAGGAGTTCTGCAGAGTCAAAACTCTTCACTCATACTAGTAGAAGCATGCGTCCATGTGTAAATGGCTACTAGACAAGCAAAACAATGCAGAAGCACATCGCAACTGGTCTCGGCCGGCTTCTGATCTGGCAGAAGGAGTATGAAGAAGCTACCATTTTTTAAAGGACGATAGAAGGGCCAACCATTTCTGAGGAGAGCCCTATTTCCTCCAAGAGACGAGAACTGAGGTGCTGCAAAAGGCTTCTAAGCATCCTAATCACTTGCAGAAGGTTTAGATCTTCAGCTGGGGTTTTCAAATTCATCAATTGTGACGTACTGCATGGGACAATTTTCAGTGTGTTCTGGGCTGCATCCTTTAATATTGCTTTTTGTAAATGTCCTGGGAATCACAAAAAGGAGCAGCTACATTGAAAATTTTGGCATAAACTTCTTTTTTGGAAGTATTTTACATCACAAGGGCTGTAAATTGTCTTGCTGGGGAACAGACGGCTTCAGACCAGTACCTGTAAGGACAAATTCAATGCACTCTTACTTTCCCAATCACACAGTTTTTCTGGCAACTTGGTATTCCGATTTTAAAAGTTTTTTCAAGACGTAACAGGCTTTTGTCTCTCAATAGAGACAGAAAACCGATGGTTAGTCTTTTATTTTTTCCATGCAAAATACTGAAGACCAGCCTAGGTACAGTTGACCATGCCTGGTGGCTGGGAAATGCACTATACAGATGAACATCTTGCATCGCCCTCCTGCCTGTGTCTGTTGTATGATTACAGTATGGTACGATTTCAACCTGTCAAAATCTTATCAAAATTAAAATGAATGCGTATGCATGTGCGTATTTGCTATACTGCCAGATTCTAAGCAGAGGGTGGAAAAGGAACTGAAAACGCAATGTCAGAATTTTGATAAACAGGGTTTGTCTGCCGTGGAAGCAGTTGGAAAGAATGAGACCAAAAATCTTGGGCTTGAATTTCATCCAAGTCTCATTTGGCAGCAATGTGTGGCTTCAGAGGAGGTGGAACAGGGACTGGAATCCACCACTTGACCAGGCTGGCACTTCTTTACAAGAGCAGGCTCACAACTGTTATGAGAGCTAACAGTTTCTTATGGTAATCAGAGGATTGCTTTCATTAAACAGCATTTTAGCATGCTCCACAATGACTTGAACAGGCTTGGCTAATCACTGGATCCGTTACCAACTGGAACATTTGGGCACCACGCATTCCCTTGTACCCCTCACATTCACAGTTGGCAGACTGCTGCTGCAGGAGGTTAGCTGGGGAAGATGGCTTCTTTTCAGCTCAATTAAAGGTCTTTTTTCCAAATGAAAATTAATGAGAAGACACTTTAAAAAAAGATGGAGAGTTCAAGATTTTTTTTTGTCATTTTACTTTTTTTTTTTAACTTCAAGCTGGTAAGTGATCATCTGTGCAGAACAAGATATTAGAAGTTTGGCACCTCTCGTCTACCACAACATATTGATTCCTTCTAAAGAAGGCACTAAATACTGGCTTAAAACAGGAAATGAACAGCAAATGCAGAGTTTTACCATGACACACAAAAAAACCTGCTAACTGGCACAGCTTCATAGTACAGTTTTCAGTTACCTACAACAGTAGTGATTATAGCAGCAATGGT
>NW_009190676.1:0-26979 GCF_000690835.1 Fulmarus glacialis
TCACCGGGCCAGCCAGAGGCCGCCGAGCAACGGGCTGCCGGACGCGCCGGGCAGTGCCCAGCCACCAGCCCCTCCGGCTGCAGCACCGCTCACCCGTGGGGAGGAGGAAGGGCTTGGAGAAACCCCGGCCAACCGTCTCCCCTACAGTCATTCCAGCAAAATGAAGCTGTTTCAGGAGCACGTCTCTAAGTGCAGGTGGGTTCAGTTTGCCTGCACAGCATCGCCTGCCTGGGCTGGTTGCAGGTTTCACCTAATAACATATGGACGTTGCTTTGGGTTTTAGTTCATTATCAGCAAAATCTTTGTTCGAATGTATATGGGTATTGAGCAGACAGCAGACCTCTTTTGGGTAATTTGTCCTGCTCCTCCTTGCAACGTGTGAAGATTGCCAGTGTTAGCAGTTTAACTTTACTATAGAAAGGAGAGGCTGAGGGGAGAGGCAAGGGGGTTGAAGTCTTCTCTCCATTAAAGCCAGGCAGAGTTTTGCAGATTGATGTGTTGTTCTGACAAGCTGAGCTTGAAAACGATTTTTAAACTTTGAACAAAAAGCATGGAGATATCAAGGAACTCTGAACTATGCTTTTGAAAGTGTGATTAATATGGCTCATGGATTTACATGTGCTGTATCATATTTGCCCTGTAATTGAAGCATTACAAGTTAATGCTTTCAGCCTTGAGAAAAATATTCTCAGGACGGCTTCTAAATTAAGTGAAATGGCTGCTGGACAACCCCTGAGTGTCTCTGCTATTGACGAGAAGCTTTCCAACACAGGGCAACAATCAAAGGTAGAAGCACCAATAATGAGACTGTGATGTACGATAGCCCCGGTCACCTCCTGCTGCTGATATATAACCCCTGGGAATCCATGTAGATTGCTGGTTTTAGAGCTGATCGTGCCGTGCTCAAAAGAAAAAGAGTCCAAATGGCCTCAAAGCGTGTGCGTTTGAACAGGGAGAAGTCCATAGGTCTGCCCACGCATGTCCCGGGGCAGGACTCCAGCGGGGGCTGCACGGCTGTACCACCCTGGCGTGGTTTAACCCCGGCCGGTAACTCAGCACCGCGCAGCCGCTCGCTCACTCCCCCCCAGTGGGATGGGGGAGAGAATCAGAAGAGTAAAAGGGAGAAAACTCATGGGTTGAGCTAAAGACAGTTTCATAGGTAAAGCAAAAGCCATGTGCACACAAGCAAAGCAAACCAAGGAATTCATTCCCTGCTTCCCCTCGGCAGGCAGGTGTTCAGCCATCTCCAGGAAAGCAGGGCTCCATCACGTGTAACGGTTACTTGGGAAGACAAATGCCATCACTCCAAAAACACCACCTCTTTCTCCTTCTTCCCCCAGCTTTATATGCTGAGCATGACGTCATATGGCATGGGATATCCCTTTGGTCAGCTGGGGTCAGCTGTCCCAGCCGTGTCTCCTCCCAACTCCTTGTGCACCCCCAGCCTGCTCGCTGGTGGGGTGGGGTGAGGAGCAGAAAAGGCCTTGACTCTGTGTAAGCCCTGCTCAGCAATAACTGAAACATCCCTGTGTTATCAACACTGTTTTCAGCACAAATCCAAAACAGAGCCCCATACCAGCTAGTCTGAACAAAATTACCTCCATCCCAGCCAAAACCAGTACGCCCCCTCACACAGCAACGTGTCCTCAGAGCAGACCGGTGCACAGCCCCTCGCACTCCCCGTGCAAACCCGCTCAGGAGCCCAGCTCCTCGCTGAGAGGCTGGAGGGGACAACGAGGTCAAGTTTTCACAGGCACCTAGGTTTTCTTGTAAGGACATTTGAGGGCCAGATGTTTTACAGCATTTAAACACCTAAATTTAGTCCCTGGCAGGGAACTCGTATTGTTTTCAAAAGCACCCTGACCCTGAAACTCTGGTTTTCAGCGTATGCTCCACTGGGCTCAGGGAAACTTAGGACTCTCAGTTGCACATAAACGCTTCTGAGAGGTTTGCCCTGGAGCACCTCTCGTGGAAAGCGTGTGTGTTAGGAAACTCGTGGTCCATGTGCAGGAGAAGGAATGGCAATGACAAATGCTGCTGTTTTCTCATACGGGGAAGCAATCGAAATAGCAACATAGATCTATTACAACTAATGCCTTGGGACCTACAGATTTAAAAGCACCGGTTACCCAGCGGCCAAAGGAACAGTGCTGATTATTTTATCGTTATCTTTAGAGCTGCCTTGTCAGCTCTGAACAGCAGCGAGTGTGGCACCGTGACTCATGTCTCCTCAGTGTTGGCTGCTTTAGGAGAAGAAATGTCTATAGAAAAAGCTTTTTACCTAACCCCCTCTATAGACTGGTGATATCCTGAAGTATAAAGCTTTGTGTTTCTTACATGAAAAAAAAATTAATATATTTTCTGGTCATATTGGTGGAGGTTTCCCTTACATACACAAAGGTCTAACACAGACAGAAATCTTAGTAAGCTTTTAAGTAGTAGGATTATTTGTGGCAATGAGTTCAGCAAGCTAATTAAGCTTAATTTTTTACAGTGATGACATTTTTGCTTCCCAGCATGCTAGGCCTTGACAGGTTTTTCTATTCTTTGTTGATAGTAGTTTTCTCACATTTTGCTCCAAAGCTATAATCCTGTATGTGATGCTGAATATTTCTGCTTTAAAATTAACTCTTTAGAGGTAGCACCTTGGATTTATCTAGAATGCAGTTGCATCCAAGTAATAAAATAACAGCGCTGCTAACAAATAGTCACTAATTTGCACGTCTATGACATTTTCATTCATATATGCTAAAGCATTATTTATACCACCCGATTCCCACTTTTTGTGGGAAAATTAGAAAAAAGTCTAAATATTTGAATACTAGGCAGGATAAGAGAGGCTGAGGATTGTTTTCAGGGCTACTATAGTAAAATTACAAAAGGTACAAGGCCCATTTGGTACAAACGTTGGGGTGTGCAGGCTTGGTGGTTTCACCTTCCAGTGGGACAGGTCCAACTGGAAGGTTGAGAAGGGGCGAGGAAATCGCAGAGGTCCTCCCCCCTGCAGGACACCCTCCAGCAACCATCAATCAATACTTTCATAGTTTCATGATTTTCCTTTCTTGTGCTCCTCAAGGGCCTGAGCGAGCTGACAGCAGTCACAGAGGAGAGTTAGAACGAAAACCAAAGCTCTGCAAAACCCAATCCTTTTACTTGCCAAACAACCACTTTCGGGACAGATAAAGGAGCATGTTTCTCCCTCTGCTTTCACAGTCGGTGTAATTTATCAAAAGCACAATCACCACTGGGAAACCACTGCTCTCACACCTGCTAGCGGAGCTGGCTACTGATGTATGCACACAGAAAGCCACTGAAGGGCCCCCTGGGTCCATGTGGGTGCCTCTGCACGCGCCGACAGAGATGTGAGGCTCGATGGAAAAAGGCAGATGCTTCCAGCAGACAGACAGAAGGGTAGACAACGCTAGGCTTGGTCTCTTGGGAAGACTGTGTGAACCCCGTCCCAGCGGGGCATGAAATCCTGCCTCCATGCAGCATGCACGTGCTGAAAGCATTTACCTTTTGCTTGCTGGTTTGTTTTGGTTTTTTTTTACTTTCTTCGCACATTTTATACATTTGTAATCCTCAAAATGCTTTCTCATTTTTCTCCAGGGGTAAAGTAAAGGCCGTTAGTTTCCTCTTACCATCATATGCTGAAAAGCAAGGTTCCCTCAAAAGCCCACAAAATCAGAGCACAAAACAGTTAACCACCATCGCTGAAAAGGATACGTGAGCTGGTGAATTTTTAAAGGCCCATTGACTCTCAAGATAAATTGGCCTTAAATGATAGCTGTGTGTCAGGTTCCTTTCCTGCAAAACGCTTTGGCAGGATGCCTGCAGAGAATCACCCAGCCTGTGTTTCGGGTCACTGGCCCGATGTTTAGCATGGAAATGGAAGCCACGACAAAGCCGGCTGGAAGCCCACACACCGTGATGAAGCCACACGATAGCAAAGGTACCTCCACAAAGTAGCTTCTGCGCAACATGCCTCAAGGATCCCTTACCTTAGGACTGCTGTAAACAGGGCGTTGAAGCTCGTTTTGGTGTGTTTGTCACAAAAAGGGGAAACCATGTCACCACTTGTGTTTGCCGATTCCCTTGCCAGAAAGGTATTTGATGCAAATGACAAAATAAGAGCTATTAAAGAGCCTGTGAGGTTTTTCTCTGTATGTAAAACTTTAAGACTTCACAGTACTATTACAGCAAAGTTAAGAAGGCGTTACAGAGTCAGTTAACGTTACTCTGAATTTCTGCAAAGCTTGGCAATGACTGTTTATGTCCATTTGGGGTTCACCTGAAGGGAGCGCAGGGGAGAGCAAGTACTGAAAATGTGACTACAAATCTGTTTCTGACTTGGTGTGTTCATCTAGCCAGAGACTAAAGGCTGTACACTGAATCAAAATAGGAAGAATTATGAATATCAGAATTTTTCAGGAATGGCATCTCAGCACAGCTTGGATCAAAAATCATTAGCAGCAATTCAGCAAACAGGTGCAAAATAAATGTGAGAGAGAACTACAAACAGCTTGTAAAAAAAGAGGAGTGCTTGTTAATTCTAGTCATATGAGTAAAGATAGTGTCCCACATGTTTATTTTGATTACAAATATTTATGGAACGAAAATACAGTACATTGCTATTTCTTTATGTACAGGCAGCAACTGATGATTGCATATTCTACAGAGAATGCATGGACAGTAGATGTTTGTACCGATAACTTTAAGGAAGATTTTCATCTCACTGTCTACTCTTAAACTCTTGAGCTTTCAAAAGTGAAAGCAGAGACCTGGTGGAAAAAAATCCCTTTGGATTTTCTGTGATGTTGTATACTTGTATAAAAATCTGTGCTCCTTTTTTCATTTTGAAATTCACCATGTTTTGTACATTCAAATACATTTTTAATATATTCTCACCAATGAAGTAATAATTTCAATTTCACTGCTATTTTAATTGTGGATTTTTATGTTCAGCTTGGGTCCATACAGAGTTGCATTGTAATGTCAGATGTAATAAATCCATGACTTCCAGCAAATGAGGTTACAGTTTGGAAAGTCTACTGAACAGCTCATTTTAGAAGGCATTTACAGGGAAGTGCTTTTAAAATATTTTAAAGAAAGCTTCATTGTCAGAAACTAGACACTGCATATGTGTTCAGTTAAGTATCTAAATGCAGTTGATTTCACTTAGCAAAGTAACAACAGTAATCTTTGAAAATCTGGCCCCTAGACCTTTAAGGTACACAAGCTTTTGACAATTCATGTTTGAACACCAGACTTAATGGGATTTGGGAATCCATATGCTTTAGACAGCTTTCAGATGTCTCAAATCTTAAGTTTTCTAAGCCTCAGCTTCCACTAAGCTGCAGTGGGAATTCTCTTCTCCCACCCTTTTTGTGTCAATCAATGTGGACAGGTCACTGACACTAAGACTGCATATTAGTAAGCATATGACAATGTCAACTGTAGTGGGCTGCTGATTCTGATGTCATACAAATACATATAACTTTTGTGTATGGTGAAGAAATTAAACTCACTGGACATTTATTAGAGGTATAATGATCTTAAACTTTTGTATACTTACAGGGAAAAAACAGAAAAGGTGGAAGGGAAAAGAGGGAAAGGAATCAAAGTAGTCATTGACAAATGGCAGTCAGTATATTAATGGAAACATTTATTTTTGAATGATATTTTTGCAGTCTTTAGCAGTGCCCGCAGATTTAAGAACACATGATGATGCACAAGCACATTAATTTTTAAAAGCAGTTGTGCAGATTTGACCTAGCTCTGCAACTCCAGGAGAACCAGACTGTAGCAGAGGCCACAGAGACACCACTGAGCACATCACTTTTAGCACAGTACAGCATGAAGTAACTTACCATGGAGCACTTACTGGCACTTAAAACATTCCAATATTAAACATTCATAGATTGTTTTTGCATTGAGAAAAAAGGGCAGGTATAAGCAAAGCAAGTGTTAAAATTTGGACAGAGAGATGCAGGCAGCAATTACGCCGTGGTCCTTTTCTTTCTTCTTCCCAAGAGGATCCATACAAGTTCAGAGGAGCTCTGGGCTTCTACCTAAAACTACTCTGCAATATATCTATATTAAACCCTGGAATATATACTAAACCCTATTCACTGATGGCCAGGCTTGTTGGACAATTTCCAGTCGGAAATTCTTCCTTTCAGAGAGGTGGTCAGTGGTGTTCAGCCACGCAGGTATGGGACTGCAAGAGCAGCTGAGACAGCAAGAGGTTCCCTCCTGCATTAGCACTGGCCACTGAGAGATGTGCACTCCTGTGTCACACTTGTGCTTGGGGCTAAGTGGCTTTATATCTCCATAGGGAATGCTGATAAAGACGGAGTCCACCACTGCCATTTGTTAAATGACGTGTTCTCCATTCCATCAGCAAGACTAGTCAAGAGTAGTGAAACGCATCTCTAGGTTGGAGACAAAAAAGTCTTGTCAGAGTTGATTCTCAACTTAAATCAGTGGGATAGTGCTAATTTAGCTTTTACTTCACATTTACATTATTGTAAGTGAGAGAGAACTTTAGGAAAGTCTTTTTAAAGCTCTGGTCACAATACAGAAGTGCAAAGCCATAAGCACTGGCCTGGTGGGGAGGAATTACTAAGGATGAAGATGAAATTTAGACGTTGTGTGTCTGAGGGTAGCACGCAGTCAAATGTTTAAAACCTTGATACCCAACCTAACAATAATAATCCTTAGATGCATCTTCAACCTGCAGTAGATCTTGCCCTCGCCAAAATAACAAACAGTGCCTAGATAGCAAAATCCTTATAAATCAATCAATCAATCAATCCTACCATTCATAAAACCGCACTCTCCCAGAATGGTGCTGCTCCGCTGTACTGTGGAAACTGCTAATGTTAAAGGGTGCACCTACATCAGCATTTCAGTCAGAGTCAGGAGCACCCTCCTGAGTGAATTTCCTGGTCAAACCCACTTACCGTACTTCGTTTCACATTGTAGACTGGTCTCAAAGCACACGAATGGATCTCTTCTGGATGAAACTAAGTCAGAGGATGTGCTTATAAGGTGCTCCAAAAGCTAACAGGTATTCGGGGCGTGGGACCACACTAGCAAGACCTCTGAAATGCCTATAGTGTGGACAACAGCACTGATGGTTTCTCTCTACACGTCCGCCTCTACTGGTCTGAACTACTTGCTAACGTAGGCAGAGCTGCAGAGCACCCAAAGGAGCTCCCGTCTCAGAGATTTAAAAAGAAAATCTAACCAGGTGAAATTTCATCTTGTTATACTATAGAGAGGAGGAGATGCCTTTCATCAGTCTTACCTCTCTGTCTGGTGTTTAAAGAGCCTCACTCTTGCCGCAGACACAGAGGTGGAAAGGTGATGCTCCAGACTGTAACAGAGGAGTAATGTTATCATCTTCTCCAGTGAGTTCTTGCTCAAAGTTCAAGTGGGTCTCATGTTTGCATCCTTAGACAACGAATCCATGCCCAAATATCAGCGTGCAGGGCGCATCTCCTGTCAAAGTCACCCAGTACAAGCACATTCCACCTACTCCAAGCTCCATTTACAGGAGTGAGAGCACAATTTATGATGCGCCAAATTGTCCACAACCTTTATATCCATTGTATTTTTGCTCCTACATCTTAAATCCCTGACAGCTGAACTTCAGTTTTTCTCTGCCTTTTCTGATCAGGTGTAATCTAAGAATATATCAGCATGGAAGTAATTCAGCTGAGGAGCCTCTGACACCAGGTAAGTGATGTTGATCTTTAATGCTGTTATTTTCAATGACGTTAACAACATTAATTCCAGCACTGACAGGCTCCCTCTGTAGTCCTGAAACTTTATTTTTGTTTAGCTGGGGTGAGAAAATGAGAAATAAACTTGCAACTCATTTGAAGGTCTCAAATAGTTCATAGGCCTTGAACAGTCCTTCAGTGTTGTGATGAATCCGATGCTACGTAACTCCACTATGCGCATGTCCTTCTACGACCATCTAAGCACAGCATGGACAGCTGGTTCAAAGGTCGCAGATGGTTTTTTTACTGTTGGGTGCTATAAAGTACCCAATATTTTCTCTTCAGGATGGAAAAATACAGCTTGTATTAGATCTATTCTGCACTTCTACTGCATAACGCCTTTGCCCAACAAAAGACCTGTTAAGAAATTAAACTGTCATTGTAGTTAAAATGTAGATCAAACTCTGCTAATCTTACACGGGGAAGTTGTTGGCTGTGCTGAAGTCAAGACAGATGGTCACTTCAGGGAATGTTTCTTTTATGGCAAGTGCTCGTTAGAGTAGGAATATTTCTAGCTGGATGAGTCACCTCTTTCTCAATTGCTGCATGAGATACCAAAAAGTGATTTTTACATAGGGATATTCAAAGACATGGCAGAGGCTGAAAAATACATCTTCAAAGCATCTTGCGGTGGTTTCCTTCTCCAGTGGGAGGATTATATGGCATGTGTAGATTGATTAAAAAAAAATATCCTCCATTGTTTTCTTTTTGCTGAAAACTATGATGAAATTCTTTTTTTCTTTCTTTTTCCTTGGGTTTTTTGTTGTGGTTTTTTTTTTTTACAAAATCATGTGGTACTTGATATACAAAATCAGTCCCACAACAGCAAAATGCACTAAATCATAATAAAATTGCTCTGTTTAATGTAAAAAGTAAGAAACTTAAAGTATAGTGCAAAAATTAGAGCGAACGTTTCTAATCTGCGGCTCCTCAGTAGCAGGTTTGACTCTTCCCCGGTTTAGAGGGCAAGGACCATCATCTGCATGCTGGTTGCCATGGAGACTCCCATCGCTTTTGGAATCGTAAGTTTTGCCTGAAAGGAAACACTCCTTCAGCGTGAGTTTTTAATGACCGTGGAGGTTTTTGTTTGTCAGCACACCATCTACTAGATTAACTACTACGTCTAAGCACGTGGGAGGGAAGGGGGTAAAATATTTTCTAGTAATCAGTGACAACATATTTAGTCTGTATAAAATCCACAAAACACGTAAATAGAATTACAAGACTTGCTGCATTAGGTTAGACTGTTATGGCATCAAAGCCGTTGTCTCTCTTTCAGTATCAGCTACTTCAAAGGAGAACGAACTTTGGTCGCAGAACATGGGCATGGCAATAAATCCTTCTGACTCCTGCAGGAGACTGGCTTGCGGACTGCCAGGCTGCATAGCCAGTGAGGTCTTTCTTTCTCAGGCTTGAGTCGATAAGGGCTTCCCCATAACTACAAATAATGGCAGCTTTTCTAGGAAAAGATGCGTACGCGAACAATTGGGTCTGTCCGTGTGAAGAGCTGTCTAACATTTATCTGTTTGGTTTGCACTGCCAGAAGGACTCTGGGGTTTGACAGCTATGTCAGCTTCTTTCTGTCTAACATTTATCTGTTCGGTTTGCACTGCCAGAAGGATTCTGGGGTTTGACAGCTATGTCAGCTTCTTTCCCCCTAGTGCACAATGAACACCTGGCACTGCTCTGAAGGTGAATTTGTTTGGCCCTAAACAGTGTGCAGAATGGTTAGTTTCACCAACATGGATATGTTGGCATGAATTTCTGGCTTGAGTAAAACAATGGTTATTCAGAAGTTATTAATGAAGCTGCAAGTTAATTCCTAGTTCTGTTGTCTTTGCTAGATGGTAACTAAATAACTACCTGTTAAATCTGCAATTTTTGCTTGATTTCTTCTTTTGAGGCTGTTTTGTGCATCTGTGGGGCCATCAATATACTTCATTGCAATGGCTGGGGTCTGATCCTTCTCTGGCTGAGTCTGAGTAACTGAAAGAAGAACAGAAAAGGATGTTTAATTGAGTTGTATTAACGTTCATTTGTTCAAGGAGGGAAAGATATGTCAAGTTGACTCTACCTGGCTGATGACAACTTGGTATTGTTTCAGCCCTACCTTCTTGAAAGGACTGAACAGATTCATGGCCAGAATCTAAGTCTTTCATTGGCCTTCCCATAATCTCATTCTCAGTTGCAGTTTTATTTCTAATGAGGAAGTATGTGTGCATTTTCCCTTTGCCTTTTACTTCTATTTCTCCTCTTTCAGTCATCTCAAAATTCTTGCATTTTAGGCATCTAAAATATCAGAAGCAAAATGACACATGAAAATTCAAGATTAGCAAAAATTACACTGATGTTTTCGAAGAGCTATTGTAATCTAAGTAATCAAATCACAACAGTCTGGGAAAAACAGTATTGATCCGTGAACAATTGAGGGTTTGTTTCAATTGTTTAATCAAGCCTGCTGTGCCTTTATAGCTTTACACATACAGCCTGGCCAAAAATCAATGGATCACATAGTCAAATACTTCAGTATGGTGGAGGGTTCTTAATGGCCAATAAATAGAAATTAAGAACTGAGGCATCCAATGTCAGTTAGACAGAACTATCTCCAGTCATTTCATCAGAGAAGGTAATCAGGTTCGTCAAGCATGATTTACTCCCGGTAAATCCAGACTGGCTATTCCCAATTGCCTTGTTCACGTGTCCAAAAATGGCTTCCAATAGGACTTGATTTTCACTGGGACTGACACGAGGCTGACCAGCCTATAGTTCCCCAGCCTGTCCTCTTTGCCATTTTTCAATATAGGTGCAACATCTGGCTTTCTTCAGTTGCTACGGTGCTGATCTTCATGACCTTCCAAAGATGACAGTCCGCAGCACTGTAATGCCATCACCCAGCTCTCTATTACCTTTGGAGGCATCCTGTCTGCTCCCATACACTTCTATAGATTGAGATTTCTCAAAAGACCACTGATCTGATCCTCTTCCAATACTGGTACTTTGCCCTCTCCTTGAACCCTGACTCTAGGCGCAAGGACCTTGAAGACTTCGTCAGTGAAGACCGAGGCAAGAGAGGCCTTGAGTAACTCAGCCTTTATTCAGGGCACTGTCACTAAATCACCTGCCACCGCAGGTCCATGTTTCCATTTATACTTTTCTGCTAATGTAGCAGAAGCTCCTCTTACTGCCTTTGAAGCTTCCTTGCCCATTTCAACGCCAGTTGAGCTCTGGCTTTCCTAATATCATTCCTAGGTGCCCTGACAATGTTTTTGTACTCCTCCTTTGTAGCTTGTCTTCACTTCCATCTCTTGCATATATATTTTATGCATACATAAAATTCTTGAAAATGTAGTATTTAATTTTTAGTGACATGAGTTTTAGGAAAGTAAATTACTCACTGCATGAATAGGATAGTGGTTTATGCAGTTAATCCTTAGTGCAAATAAAACTGTTTTGCCACAAATTGTTGTGCTCAGTCAGAGAGATTTTAAAGCTTTTGTTATGCAGGATGTCAAATTAAATGTTCTGACGGTCTTTCTAGCATCTACATCACTCTATCAGTACTTCCAAATAAGCCATCACAATTATTTTTTTCCCTTATTTTGCTCTCTAGGATCGAGACTCTCAAACCTCTGTCTCTATATACAAGTGCATTTGAAATAATCAGAACAAATAAAACTCTTGGCAAGCAGTGATTTTTCTTTATAAGTAAGCTGCATAAATCAGTGACTAAAGACAGCATCATCTACGTTGAAAGCTGCAGCTGGCAAGGCAGTGGTTTTTAGCACAGCTTTTAACAAGCAAAGTTTTCATCATAGTTACTCACTGATAGGCGCTGGAGCTTAGATGAATTTTACTTGGGACACCATGACTCTCCATCCGGGAAGCTATATTCACCGTGTCTCCAAACAAGCAGTAACGAGGCATCTTTTCTCCAACCACTCCAGCCAAGACAGGACCTGTATGGATCCCAACTCTAATCTTTACAAAGACATAAAACACCCCCCCAAAATGTCATTTGTTATTTAACATCTTTCTTAATGCTATCCAGCCACCTAAAAGTTCATCCTAACACAACACTGGACACCAGTAAAACATCAAATATCCACAGGCTCTTCATGAAAAATGTACCCATGTGGGCCTTGCCCAAAGTCACAGGGGAGTCAGAAGAAGCTCTTGGATGTCCTACTGCAATACATTAACCAGAAGCCCAACCCAAGAAGCAGACCGACACACATGCATCTTTGCGTTAACAACTTACTTGGATAGGATTTCCAGAAACTGGGTTCTGTACTCCTTTAGCTGCTATTATCATCCCCAAGGCAAAGTTAGCAACTCGCTCAGCATGAGTGGGGACAGGCACCGGGACCCCACCTACTACCATATAGGCGTCTCCAATTGTCTCCACCTTTAATTGAGAGGGACAAGCATATGAGCATGCCATATATATCTTGCTCAGGTTAGTGCTTTGCTGTTTGGGGCTCTTCTCACCTGCACCAACTCCCTCTTTCTTCTAAAAGATGTTTCCAATCACTAAAAAGCTCTAGCATGTGTGAGTTTCCTTGAGATGGGGATCCTTTCCTTGACTCCACACTAAAAATTTCAATGCATTCTGTCCCTGCTTACTTGACCCATTTTAGGTATCAGTGTGCGAGACCCTACGGAGTGAGGGATGCTGTGAAAGTGTCAGACTTTTTGCCTTCCTCTTACCCAGGGCAGACCTATATGCAAAGAGCTATCCCCAGGCACAGACTCCTGAGCCAGGAGGTTATCCGATAGCTGAATGCTATTAATTAGCTTTAATTCACAATTGGGGTTAAAAGCGTATTTCTTTTTAAAAAAAGAGATTTCTGTTTAAAAAAGTCACAATAAAGCAAGGGAGTCTATTCACTGGTGATTATTATTAAGGGGTTCACATGGAATTAAGAAACCTCCAATCTCCAGGATGTCAGAGAATGCAAAGTGTGAACTAAGCAGTTCGGGAGCATCCTTCCTTACAACCAGCTGTTTTCCCACAACATGCTGCAGCCTGTGAGACAAATACTGAAGGGTTCATCCTCCCTCAGGCATCCAGTCTCCTTGAAGTGTATGATAAGGCACTTGAGAAATACTCTGGGATTTGTCCCTGTACCAGAGATTTTGCTGGGAATAGAATAGGCCGGTTTGAAACAGAATTCCCAAATGTTTAAAATTCGCTGTAAAAGACTGTTACAAGGTAAGGAAATTCTCTAAACTGGTCTTATGAGACTTCATTGTTACATTTATCATCAGTAAATAAGAGATCAGTTTAAATTAGATTAATTGGATTTCTTAAAAATGAACACCAATAGGAAAGCGGGAACATAATTTCATCTTTGGGTTTGTTCATTAACATAATGACTTAAAACTGTTCAGCACATTAGTCTTGAAAAATGTGTTCCTGTACATGCCTTCTATCAGATAGCCAACCCCATGGTAATGCCAGTAATCTTCTGTAACAAATTAAAAACAACTGTAAAAAGCTACTAATGCAAATAGATATCCTAATTATTCTTCGGCCCTCGTAGGAGGTTTAATTTAACAGGATTTATTCATAACTTCAGATGTTTATAAGCTTGGGCCAAGTTTCTTTGATCAATTTCAATATTTCATTTCTTTCTCAATTCCCTGAAACAGCAATCTCGTTCTCCCTCTCTGTACCCTGGTAACCTCCTTCAATATTAATAGGAGTTACATACAGGCATCAAAAGGAGATTATCGTAGTGACAGATAATTTACTCATGATGGATGATTCAGACAGAATATGATGCTAATTTATCCTAAAATCTGTGGGGCATATCCTGGATGTTTCAATTATTGAACACAGTTTCCTTGCCAAGGCAGAAATGCTTCTGATTTCCCAGTACAATTTATTGCGGGATGAACTGCATGCCTTGCCTGAGCAAGGAATGAATGAGATTTGGATTCCACCCTTTGCTACTTCTGCCTTCCTAAATATTTAATGTGCTGGGGACAGGCAGAAACTTAGGACTTGCTCTTTAGCTCATCACATCTGGAGATGTTAATAACGCTATTATTATATGTCAACCAGGGCTCTGATCCTTCCAGAACGGTTTGGAGACAACACGTCCATCACAGTCTAGATCTAACCAATGTCTTTGGGGTCAGCAGGAGATCTATATCATTGCCTAAGATCTCCATGAAGCAAAACAAAGTCTAAGTATTATCTGGGTATAGTTTATAATGTTATTTCCTACCAAAGGAGACACTTAATGACATAGTGACCTATTTACAACAGGTTGGAATAAAAGAACTAGGAAAATGATTCAAACTGGTCCATAAACTAGGATATCCTGTCATGTTGGGTAGGCATTTGAGAGAGAAAAGAGAGAGAGATGTATGAGAGAACAGCCATTCTGGTGGTAGCGTTGTGGAAAGAGACTCTAGCCCATGATAGACGTTACATTCCTGTCTGAAAATTTTAAACATATTTAATCACACCTCTGCCTGATTTTTAGTTTCTCTGTGTGGCCACTACAAATATGCAATATTTTATGGTTTACCAAAAATCATGCTGGGGGAAGACGATTTAAGTGCATTTAAAAACAAAAAAACAAAACAACAACAACAAAATCTTTTTCCAGACTATTTCTACAGCCTTTATCAATCAGTACATACCTTGTACACATCATGCACCGTGGTCAGTCTGTCAAATCGCAGGTACATTGAATTTAACATGAGGACTATCTGAATAGGCTCACATTGGGCACAAATGTTGGTAAAGGTCACAACATCGCTGAACAATATAGTGCACTCCTTGAACTCCCCTGTGAGCGGAAAGACCGATAGTAAGTACTTGTAATGGCTGGACAATCACGACATCTGTTTGAGAGCTGTTTGCAAAGATTACTTTCTCGTCATTCTTTTAGGACATATGACCCATCAGTTGTAATACTCATATATGGGTGCTGATACGAGAGATATCGATATAAGAGTATATCAAATATAAGAATCATCGCACATCTCAAACAATCCAGACATCTGAATACATCCCTTTGTCCATCCATATTCAGGATATACTTAGCTCTTTACCCCTAACTTCATATATGTGCTTACTAAAGGGAATTTAAGCATATTCTTACTTGCTATCCTTAATAACAATGGGAATCACGATGATTCTAGGTTTATAGATAGCATAGAGGAACTAAGAATTTTCTAGGAAAGACCAATTTCTTTATTCCTTTCATTTTTGAGCCCCCGTTTCCCTGTATACCCACGTTAAAAACAAAATCTCAGTTTACTGTTGAATTTTGTTCCCTGAATGGGCAGCTTTCACCTCCTAAGGAACAATTTTGGCAAATAGCTTCCAGAGCTTTGTTTGAAAGAATAGTCTAATCTTTATTATCAGTGAGATTAAGGGTCTGTGATCCTCCCCCTACCCATGAATGTCACCAAGTAGAGAACGTACTCCACGATAGTGGCAATGGGGCTGTGCCAGCACCCCAGTCTCTCTGTCACCATCACCTGGTCCACGAATCATGCATCACGACTGCACCCTGTTCATTCACCTGCCTCAACTCGCTTCCCCTCTTTCAGCTGGTTGGCCACGTGCTGAGGAAGCATGGCGTAGAGCAGAGCTTCAGTCTTTTTCTTCTCTTCCTCCAGGTGCTTCGACAGTATCCGCAGTTCTTCCTTCTTCCTCTCCAGCTGGTTAGAGAGCTCCATCTCTGCCAGTCGCTGCTGATTGAGGAGAATCAAATCCCTGGTCACGTCGTGAGGTGCAATGTCTGCAATGTGCATCTGTCGCTCCTCCAGTTCATGCAAAGTGCGAAGCAAAGGTGAGCAGAGATAGAGCATGCACTGCAGGGACTCCATCCAGATCATCTGGCCTGTTTGAAACAAGCGTCGGTAAGAGTTTTCAGCAGCTTGGACTTTCACGTGATGCTCAGTATTACTGATGTTCATTTTAGGGGATGAGTTCTAAGGAGAGTGGTTTTTTGTAGGGTCTGGGTCATCACAGGAATTACTCTGTTTCCTGGAATTAGAGGTGGACTTTTTTGGGGGAGGTACACTAGGCAAATAAAAAAATTTCAGGACCCAGAAAGCAGTCACTCACTCACTGCCACTGCTAGGCAGAGCCCAACCATGCTTCAGGTTCCTCCTCTTCACGAGGAACCTCAGTGCTCACAACATCTCTCCTCTCTCCTCTCCTCTCGTCGTTCTTGAGCTGTTTCTGAAGCCAGTCAGTCAGCATCATGCACAGGGGAACTGAGACTCACAATGATTAAGTGAAACATTTAAAGTTTAATTTCACAGTAGGTAAAATGTGGCCCCAGTAAAATCAAGGGAGCTTTGCTTCCTGGAAGCAGCAGCTTTCAGTCACTGTGATCATCTAAATAACAGGTACAAAAATGCCTGAAAGGTAGAAGGGATTTTTGGTGGGGGATTGAGTTTTTGTTTTCTTTGTTGAGATTTGGTTATGGGTTTGATTTTTTTTATCTTCTTTATTGTTATTATTCTTTATTCGCTTCATAAGTATCCTTGGTTTCTGAACAGCAATCCAGGAATTCCTATTTCTTTCTTTCTCTCTCACCCCATCCCCAGGGCAACTGGATGAACAGCTTGAAAACTAACGGGTTTGGAACATCAGAGATACCATATGAATGAACCCTGACAGCATAAGAGGAAGTAAAATTGTACCTGTGACTAGTTAAAGTTCCTTGTTTTGGTAACATCACTTTTTTCAAGGTCTCCCTAAACTCTAAATTTTTTCTGAATCTCAGGAATACCAGATTTGATGCTCATTATGTAAAGGTGAAAGGAGAGAAGGGAAAATTAGGTCATATTATATAGTTCAGAGAAGCAAAATTGAGGTCACAGAACACTTAAACCACATGTCATTATAGTTAATTACACGAAGCAGAGAATCATTCCATACTCATTCCTCCCAGTAAAAATAAAGCAAATAAAATATCTTTTTTGCTAAAATAATTTTAACTGGTAAACTCTTATGTAACATTGCGGGGGTAAAGATGGAAATCAGAATCTGAAAATGCGACTACAAAAAATAAAACCACAGCTAACTAATCTATTTTTATCCATATTTGAAACCCAGCCAGTAGCAAATAACTCCCCTCAAAGGCATAAATGAAGAATGAATCACGTATTCACATTTTAGCAATCAAAATGCATGGAGGCACAGGGGAAGCCATTTCCTTCCTCCAGCTGTAGCAGCGTTATCAGGACTTTGTCTCGTTCCCTGCCCCTTCCCGCCCCTCGCCCGGCAGGCGGGACGCGCGCGCTGCGGGAGCGATGCTTGCGGTGTATCGCTGCGGGAACGTTCACCCTGCCTTTTCATTATTGCCTGCATGTGCCGAAGATGCAATACCAGATCTGTGAACTGGCATTGCCTGTGCTGGGTGGCTGCATTTAAAATGTTGTTCCACACACAAAGCAGTAATTTCTTTGGCAAAGAAAATTCCTAGCAGCGCAAAGCGATTCTGCGTCGGGCGCACTGGCTGATGTGTAGAGCTATGGGGAGGTGAGACACAGACAGTTACTTTTACGCAGCTCAGTGCATCCCCATGCCGAGCCCGGTGGCTCCGCGAGCAGAAGCTGGTGCTGGGGGCTGGCATTGTGTCCCTTCCACAGGTCCCCAGTGAAGCAGAAGGCTGTAGCTGAGGGTTGGGGAGATTCACAGGGCAACTGGCATTGAATTCTAACCAAAACCAATGATACAACCATGTTGCAGGAATGGCCCCAGAGTAATGCCTCGCATTACGTATTTGGTTCAAACCTCCGCAAAGAAAAACACACAGGGCAGCATTATGGGGGAAACTCTCGTACCTTTTCTGGGAAATGGGCATGACTGGGCCCCTCTCTGAGGTGTCTGTACACAAATGTGCACAGCATGGGGAAAAAACAGGAGGAACTAGAGGTCTGCGTGCAGTTTCAGGGCTACCGTGTCATTGGGATCATAGAGGCTTGGTGGGACAGTTCACACACCTGGAGTACTGCAAAGGATGAACACGGACTCTTTAGAAAGGACAGGCAGGCGAGGAGGGGGAGCTGCCTTTTATGTGAGAGAGCGAGGGAAATGCACGGAGCTCGGCTGGAGGATGAGCCAGCTGAGAGCTCCTAGATAAGGATTAGAGGGCAGACCAATGTGGGTGACCTTGTGATGGGTGTCTGCTACAGATGCCCTGCTCAGGAAGAAAAAGTAGATGAGACCTTCTTAAGACAAGTGGAGGAAGCCTCATGGTGGACGTTAGCTACTTTGATGTCTGCTGGAAAGACAACACAGCAGGACACAAGCAATTCATGAGGTTTCTGGAGTGCACTGAGGCACTGACACAGGTGAGCTTCCTGACACAAGTGACTGACGAGCTGATACGGGGAGGTGTCCTGCTAGACCTGATGCTTACAAACAGTGAAGAACTACAGATGTGAAAGCTGGGTGCAGCCTTGGCTGCAATGACTGTGCGATGGTGGAGTGCAGGAACCTAGAGGAGTGAACAAGGCAAAAATCAAGATCGCAACCCTGGACTTCGGGAGACTGGACTTTGTCCCACTCAAGGATCTGCTTGGAAGAATCCCATGGGATACAGTCTTGGAAGGAAGAAGGGTCCAGAAGACCTGGTTGATTTCCAAGGATCTCCTCTTCCATGTTCAGGAATGGTCTATCCTGATGTGCAGAAAGTCAAGCAAACATGGCAGGGGCCTGCATGGATGAACAAGGAGCTCCTGACAAAACTCAAATATAAAAAAGAAAGAATAGAAGAGGTGAAAGCTGGGTTAGGTCACCCCGGAGGAAGAGACAGGGTTGAAAAAGCCAAAACCCACCTGCACTTGCATCTGTTGAGGAACAAGAAGGGCTTCTACAGATATATGAGCAGCAAAAGGAAGACTAGTGAAAATGTAGGCCTGCTGCTGAATGGGGCAAGGGATCTGCTGAGAAAGGATATGGAAAAGTCCGAGGTACTCAGTGCCTTCTTTGCTTCAGTCTTTGCTGGTAAGAATCGCCCTTCAGGAATCTTAGGGCCCTGAGACCAGTCGGAGAGTCTTGGAGCGATGAAGACCTACCGTCAGCACAGGAGGTTCAGGTTAGTAAACATTTAAACAAAATGGATATACAGAAGTCCACGAGACCTGGTTTGATGCATCCAGGAGTGCTGAGGGAGCCGGTCAGCATCATTGCGAGGCCACTCTCAATTAGCTTTGAAAGGTCACGGTGACCGGGGGAGGTTCCTGAGGACTGGGAGAAAGTAAATGTCACTCCTATTTTTAAGAAGTAAAGGATGGAGGACCTGGGAAGGCTTAGAGCATCTGTCGTATAAGGAGAAGCTAAGAGAGCTGGGGTTGTTCAGCCTAGAGAAGACAAGCCTCAAGGGGGGCTTATCAACATGTATAAACACCTGATAGGAGGGAGTGAAAAATACTTCTCTCAGTGGTATCCGATGAAAGGACAAGAGACAATGGGCACTAATTTGAAATGCAGGCATTCCATTTAAACATAAGAAAAAACCTTTTTACTGTAAAGGTGGGTAAACACTGGAATGGGTTGCCCAGGGAGGTTGTGGAGTCTCCATCCTTGAACATATTCAAAACCCAACTAGATACGGTCCTGAGTAACCTGCTGCAGTTGACCCTGCCTTAGGGGGGAATGGACTAGACAATCTGCAGAGGTCCCTTCCAAACTCAGCTGTGACTCTGTGAATAACTGAGACTAGAGGTGGTTAGAAAACAATCTAATCCTCCCTTGGCCTTGCCCCTGTTACTCAGGAAACCTGCAAAGATTTGGGTTTTGCAGCATTGGAAAAACACTGCCTTCCCAAGCCTTTCAAATGGGAGTGCAGTTGTTATTCCTGACTGACAGCCTTCAAAATCTGGTGAGGTAATAGCAGAATTTGTCTACAAGCATCTTAAAGTGCTGTTTCTCTAAACAGAACCATCTAATCCTCTCCTCACTGCACAAAGACAAGGCCATTTATAGGACTTACGTGAAGCCAGGAGTCCCCAGAAAGGCATTAGTTCAACTCCAGCATAATTCCTGATTTAATATGAACACTTATGCTATTGAAAACAGCAAAGTACCTCTCAGCTCTAGCATTGGCCGTTGTTTCCATGACTCTGGCATCATCTCTCTTCTAGTCTGGAAAACAAATTGGCTGTTGATGAATTTCTGAATGCTAGAGATGGTGAAGGGTACTTCTGGGTGAACGATACTGAAATAGTGATCCAAGCAGATGCCCATGGTCTGAAGGCCAGGTACAATCTTTTGAATGCTCACCCCAGCTTGCTTCACTCTGAGCTTAAAAAGAAAATACGGACAATGTGTTATAATTCATATCCTGTTTGGGTTTAGGCCAAGCTATAGCTGATCACTGTTTATATATATGTGCACACACTTAGCCTTGCTATACTACATGGCTTATTTCTGAGCAAAGTTTCTACCTTATCAGCGTATTGCCACAAAGCTCTGAATGAGTGTCCTTCATAGCAAGACAAAGCCCCCAGAAAGGAATGTTATTATCCAAATGCTCTTCCCTATCAATTGTTAAAAACAAAACAAAACGAAACTATCTGCTATTACCCTTGCTATTATCCTCCTTTGTGTAGGCCTAACAAATAGCCTTACAGGTAGCTGCAAGAGAAAGTTAGAGATACCAGAGCATGTCCTGCATTCCGAAAAGAAAACAGCTGTGGCACAAATGTCCTGGCAAATATTAATTTTCTAATGGATACCTTCTCTTAACCATTGCTGTCTAAAGGTTTAGTCATTCTCTTTCAGCCTAATGACCATATATGAGCTCTTAACTCCTGCAGAAATGTCCACCGTGCCTTCACTGCTTGTCATCAGAGTTATTGAAGCTCTGACCTAGCTACCAACAATGGTGCAGGACTTGCCCTTTTTCCACACTAGTAATTTTACCAGATTACGCTGACTGGATATCTTGAAAGATTTAAAACTCTGAACTTCAGCTAACGTGGATAGTGGCACGAAGCAGACTATGTGCTCTGGAATCTCTATCACTGTGATGCCAAAACACGTTCCCTGAGTGGCTGTATTCAGCTTTCTTCTGATGTCCCATTCTCAGCTTCTCCTTCTTTGCTCCCGTCTTAAGCTAAAATTCTCTGCACAGAATTGGGAGCAAGAGGAACTGCAGCTTGGTGGGAACCCAGGCTAGCTGGAAACCAGCCACAGAACCAGCTTGTTGGAAACCTTCCCTGCGAAGGGAAAGGCAGTTCCATTGCTGCAGTGTATGCGTGCACAGGAGAGGAGACTCAATCCTTCCCTGGAAGATAAAGAGATTTTTGGGTCCAGTTCCTACTAGATGGGGTTGCATGCTGCCCGATGTAGTAGGTAGCTGGGTTTTCCCAGCAGAAGCGTGTAGGAGTAGACTCAGGAAGCATATAGAGCCCCAGTTGCCTGCAAAGCCTTACAAAAGCCTTTGGTTAGATTGGTAACTGGGAGGAGAGGGTGACCAGCTATCAGTACAAACCCAGTTTAAGGGATGGGTCGTGTCTCTGGCACATCCAAGGACAGGAAGGTGGCCAGAAACCTCAGAAAATTCTGTTCCGTATTTGCTAACAGATAGACTGCTGCAATAAACGTTGTTGGCATATCTGCAGCTGTTTCAGACATGGTAATCTCAATAAATTCAAAGGAGCTTCCCATCTGAAGTGATCCAGATGCAGTTGTTACGAGCGACTTGTATTGCACGTCTGTACAGAGCACTTCTGTAACTGCTACAAATGAGTGTGCGCTGTATACGGAGCACAGGCAGCAGTGAAGTGTAGGACAGTCAAAACAGAAGAAAATTACTATATGGTTTATGCAAACTAAATGCCCTTACCACATGCTTGTCCTACCTCTTTGTCAAAAACCATATGAAAAGGAAGTCCATTGCAAAATGTTTTTGTGTCAATCCAGAGGCTCTTGGGATAAACAGGATCAAATCCTCTCAGGAGCTTACCTGTGGCAAGAGAAATGTGTAGTTTTTAATCAGGTTGCACGTCATAAAAGCAGTCAGCATTACTTTTTAGCACTCAGTGAGACAGGACCCTGTATCATGAGTGAGGACAAAGTAAACAGCGTGTGGGTCCAGAAATGTGCACACATCTGTGCTAAATGCTCCGCAGTTCAATACGCAGCTGATTAGCAACTAATCTGAGTGGGCTGGGAGTTTAAAACTTAACCACACAAAAAGCACAGAGCATTAGATGCATGAAATTATGTGGAAACAATAAGAATAGATGAACAACTGTAGATGTTTCTGCTCTATGAATCTGCAGATGTCATAGCACTATAACGCGCCTATATCCCACAAAAATGTACACAGAAGTGGATTTAACATACTTTGCCAGGTACTAAGGAACACTTATGGAGAAAAACCCAGCATGATCTGGGTTTCAGTCTTCTATACAAAGAACTCTAGTCCGTAGCACAGAGACCAAATTTCTGTTTGTTTTTTATTTTACTTACCCTGAGTTTTTTTCAAAATGGTCATAAATCTATAGAGCAGGTTGTGCTTGCTAGCGAACAGGTATTTTTGTAAAATTAATAAAATGGGTAAAATAGTCAAAAGTGCTCATCTGACTGAAACACCCAAAGCCTTTGATCTGCACAGTATAAACTTGGATTCTCCAGTAACCCACAATAACCAAAAGGATGATTATTTCAAGTGATCTCTTTCGCCCAGAAGGTGCCTATGACAGTCACTCTAGTAAATTCTGCTTGATAACAAATGCTCAAGTCACTTAGGAGACTGGTGAAAAAGATTACAAATTTAGGACCCAACTTTTAGACCTCCTACTGCTTCAGGGGAAGTCAGTGTGGGTTTTTCATCTTTCAAAGTCTGGCTTTTGATAACTCTTGCATTTATTGTTAAAAGGATTTTATTTTTTGAAGTAATAATGCTACTCTAAAATTTTATTTTGAATACATATTAATTTCTTACTCCATATATCTGCTCTTGTAATGCATGTGGCATTGCACCAGATGGTATCAGGTTCAGTTTTTCACTCCTCCCGGAATCCAGACAGCTTGGCGATACTGAGCTGGATTCTCATTCCTCTTGGGGAATCAAAAGATCCTAACTGAAAAAATCCTTCAGTTTTATAAATATATATAAACAGAGATTACAAACATATAATATATAAAGATATAAACCTAGATTCCTAGATTAGCATTAGATTTTTGGTAGTGGAGGGTGTAATTTGGCTTTCAGAATTTACTGCAGTTGATAACTTTGGAAAGGAGTAGCAGCTACCAAGTTAAAAAACACTTTTAAATTCATCATCATAGACCAAAGTGACATGAGAAGGAAGTATCAAATGTACCACACGACGACATTTTATAGAAGAATACCTTTCAGCAGAAAACCCTGTTTAAGAGACAAAAGTGACAGCTCATATTCCATTTAAGTGTCTGTCATTACTAAGCATGCTTATTATCTGCAATTTTTCTTTGATTACCAATGTCTAACCGAAAAAACCTTAACCAGAAACATTTGGAAAAGATGCAGAGGAAATATGAATGGTAACTTCAAAATGGATGGGTGGGTGGAGATAGGGAGGCTTACTGACTTTCTTACTGAAGAGACTCAGAAATGATGACAAGCTCCCTCTGAATGCTCTCTCACCTTTTCCTAATGTGATTATTCCTCTTATTGTTTTCCAGTGACTTTTCTTGACAGGACAAACAGAGCTTCCTCTGTCTCTGATTGTATTCTTGGCTTTTTCAAGGTCCTGTTGAAATAAATCCAAAGGGAAACTCAAGGGTGTTTTCATTTTAATAATACAGTGATAATGAATATTAAAATACCTCTTTATTCAGTTGGTTCTCAGTTTGTTTTTCAGAGTCACCAAGATACGGAGGTGAGGAAGAAAATTCATTTCTTTCCTTGTATGAAAATACAGGGTTTTGAGTGACAAGAAAAACAACATGTTCTTTTTTCCCAGTTCTTTCTTCTTCTTCTGTTTGATTCACTATTTCCATTGAAATCTCAATGTTAAAAAAATCCAGGGCTGCTGCACCGATGATTCCTGAAGAGGAAACAAAAGACAAAGTATTGCCAAGAACAAACCCTTTCCATTTGCCGTTTTAGAGGGCTCACACTAGAATTTCACTGTTTCAGAAATCACTTCTGCAAAGGATTCTGGAAGAAGAAAGCAACCTATGTCGTTCCTACTATCGTTGCCGTGATAAGAGTATGTGCATAGGAGATAAGCTTTAAAGTTGCTGTTCCTTTTCTCTTGTCTGATGACAAATGCTTATTTTCACTAGAAGAAGCTCAGCAGGATATCTGAAGAATGTGTCCAACTCGTCATACATAGCAATAATATGAATTCCCCTTAACCCAAAAAGTGCAGGCAGTCTAAAGAGATTCTGTTATAACAATCTATTTCAGTCGTTGCAGAGTATTTTCTTTTGAAAGGAAGGAAATATCTTTCATGAAGATGCACAATCAGTCCTCTCATTTCTGCTTAGCTATTAGGCAAAATACTGGACAATGACATGAAAAGCTCTGTCTGAAATTCCAAATAGTTCTGTGCTTCAATAGGAATGTGAAATGAGTTTTGACAAAGAGGGAAGTTTTGATAAACTTCTAAATTCAGCAGCATCTATGAAAGAAAGGAATATGATCATCTCTTACAGACTTACAGCTGCTTAACCCTTGCACAAGTACAACTGTGAAGATTCCTATAAATGCCGGTAAAAGATTCAGTTTTGAGCAGGGTTCAATAGTAGTTTTACAGATTGCACGTACTGCAGTAGTATTTATTACAGGATGGATGGATGTCTTCAAATCAATTATAATCCACTTCATTGTAATTTAAGGAGCATGAGTCACTGAGAACTAATCAACAGTTAGACACAATACACACCATGAACTTTAGTTTCTCTTCCAGGAAGGGAATTCTATAGGAGTTCTATAGAGGCCTGGGTTGTCAAATCATAAATCTTGATGGAAGCTACTGGGAGCTAGGAGTGATCAGGCAGTAGGGAAATACCGAGGTCAGATGTCTGGTGACTAAACTCTACCAGGCTTCAATTCCATGGCCAGTCCTCATCTGAAAAAAGATTCTGAAATCTGAGCAAAGTGTAACTGCAAATATATGATTACTCTGTATATCAGCTTGCGTTACCAGCTGATCTGTACTCTGCATTCTATCTGTTTACCTGGCACAATATGGCACAGACCTCTTCTGTCTGAATAGTAATGTAAATGCATTGACCCATCTTCATTCTTTTCTACTCTAAAGGATGGTGCATTCATCTCCTGAGGAAAAACAAACAAAAACAAAACCTCAGTATCTTTTTGTGATCAGGATACTGGTGAATTCCACTTGTACAAAAGCATCCCATGTCTTAATAAAATAAGCAGTAATATGAATAAACTGAAAAACAGAAAATTAAATATGCTCACCTGTGAAGGGAAATCTACTATGCATTAGAGCCAATGTACTACATAATATCTAATGTTGAGGACTACTCAGAAAAAAGTATTTAAAAAAATTGTCCTAACATTTTGGAGCAATCAGTTTCAGAACATAGGAGACCCTGTTATAGCATCTTTTTCCATTATTCGTTCACACCTATGAGATGCTGTTCCTGGTATTGCGAACTCTGGCAGAGTCCACCCATACCTGCTCAGTAATTACTACTCGGACTTGCCTGGTAAGAAAGGGACAGGTAGCTGTGCAATGCATCCAGGTTCTCTATGAACTCGTAGAGATTTCCACCCAGTGTCCTCAGCATGTGGTCATAGCCTGAGCGTTTACAGAATTCAAAGAAATACTCTCCAAACTCTCTCAAAACCATGTCAGCAGGAATAAAGATACCTTAATGAATAAGAAAGACTTGGAAGTTCTTGAAATGCTGTCACGTGAATTAAAAGTGAATGCAGAAAATTTGCAACGTAGGGAGGGCATTCCAAACAGCACAGGAGACTAAAACCTGGGCTGCAGTCTCAGGCTTGACCCAGGATGGTTCATTTTTGAGGCACGGTGACACATACCTAGTATTTGGCAGGCTTTGTCGACAAGCTGCATTGTGATCTCATCTTTGTAAACTTCAAAAGTAAAGAAAGAATCCTGGACTCCGGCCTGCAGTCTGCAACAGAGAAGACAATATTCTTGTCTCAGCAGTGCTGTAAATACATTTAGCTGCTTTTCTGAAAGTACTGGAATTAAACTGACTTCATATCAAGGATGACATCTTTTCAGTGTACTTACTTTTCGATATTGTCACAGTGAGCCAGCAAGTCTATTGCACAATTGTCTGTAAGACTAAATGTCATCCTTAATTATGTGATATAACAAATTAATTGGGACGAATTAGTATCAGAGTATGAAGTGTTACAAGGTAAGAAACTCTTGCTTTTGCCCTGCTAGTTACTTCTAATAATTACTTGAGATACACATCAGCTGCCATTTACCAGTGAGAAATTATAATCCTCTGCTGCTAAATTCCTGAGCATTTTCTTTCAATACTCTACATTTATTGGGAACACATTACCTTAATTTTTCCCATGTTTCTTCACCATACTTTTCAACCACCAAGGACTTCAGGCATGTATTTATAAATCCATACTACAAAAGCAAATAGATGAGCATGGGAAAGAAATACTGATTTTCAGAATGCAGCCCAAACATGCCACCTTTTTGTATTTAAGATTCCACTGCGAATTTTATATTGCGAAAGAGAAAGTAATAATGTTTGACAGCCATTACGTCTTTCAGTAAACAGCATAGCCTTTATCTCAGCATTTCACAAGCATTCAGCAAAACAGAGCAAACACACTCAATCCTGTTTTGCAGGTAAGGACCCAGAGACGCCAGGTCAGGGATCTGTCGTGCCATGCATGCAGCCTAGAGCACGTCCCCTGCGGCGGCTGGCACAGCAGCCATGCACAGCCGCAGCACCGGGCGGTAAGTTTGGCTTTGCCGTGACTGCTATTGTTTGCCTTAGCACTGCCAAACCACACTGGAGGTGGGGGGAAAAGACTGTTAAAAGGCTAACATAAGCAGCAGCACTATCACAGCAGCAACAGCCTAAGGACGGTGTGGTCCAGACCCCCCAGGGCTGTCGGGTTGGCACGGCAGGCAGGAGGCCCTCAGCCGGCCGGGCTCCCGGGCCAGGACCGGCCGGCAGGAGCTCTCTGCCGTCTGTCCCGACTCGCCCCGGCTGCCTTCCCCGGAGGCAGCC